>NW_015505587.1:724430-784470 GCF_001515645.1 Sinocyclocheilus grahami | reverse complement strand
ATAAAACATCAGCTCCAGTGGCGCAGATGGATAAGCGCTTGCCCTTGGCTTGTTGACGTGATTGACACAGGTTTGATCCCACCTTTTGCCGAACTTTTTTTTCCTCCCTTTTCAAATTTCATATTAGCAACAGATTCTATTTACACTAAGTGAAAATAGCAGTATTTTTTAGCAATATGCTATTTACACTAAGTGCAAATACCTAGTTACACTATGTTAAAATAGCAGGATTTCTACTATCAAGTATACTACTTGTTGCAAATAGTGGCAATTATCTGCACTTCAGTATTGTAGTACATTATAAAACAGTATGCAATAATAACGTATTGAGTGTAAATTATCATTTTAATTATTAAATGGATGCCACCTTATTGGTACAATAAAGCCCTCCCTACACCTACCCTAACCCTACCCGATACTTTATTTTCAACTTTGATTATTTCCTTAATTTTTATTGAAAATAAATGCCTTTACGATATGATACGAGATATGAAAAGGGAGAAAAAAAAAGTTCGGCAAAAGGTGGGATCAAACCCGGGTCGATCGCGTCAAAACGTCAACGACTAGCACTAATCCATCTGCGCCACTGGAGTTGAAGGTTTACAGCCACTTTTTACTATGCAAATAGACATTCCGTATTTTTTGATTGACAGATGTCTCGTCCAGTCAGCGGTGAGTAATCCCAAACCAATGGCGCTGTCTCAAACTATACCTACCTTTTCCGGTTTGTCTGATTTGTCGTTGTGTTTTCTGACATGTTATTTTGTTTTCGAATTTGTCATTGTGTTTTCTGACTTGTTATAATGTTTTCTGAATTGTTGTTGTGCTTTCTGAATTGTTATTTTGTTTTTTATACTTGCATTTGCGTTTGTAATTTGTTATTTTGTTTTCAGAATTGTGATTTGCTTTGCACTTCTCAGCCACCGTACAAACAGTATCGAACAGGGCAAGACGAGAGGGGGAATCCGAGAAACACAGGCAAAGATCAGGAAACGAGAAAACAGACAAGGCAAGACTAAGATAAGGCTATGAAAACTAGACAGGCTTCGTAACGCCGCTATCGCTATGAGAGTGATAAACGCTATACAATACTCGGCAGCTTGACGGGGAACAGAGTGAGTGTTATATAGGGAAGGTGTGATTGATGACAGCTGTGTGCAATCAGTGCTGTGTGCAATCAACTGTGTGTGTGTAATCAGAGCAATGGATGATGGGAACTGTAGTCCGGGTGAAGTGCAACAGTAGTGTGGCGTAAGAGTCCATAGTAGTGGAAGGGTGACCTCTGGTGGCAAGCAGACGGAAGTTCAATGGACCGGGTTCGTGAGTTCCGAAAACTCAAAAACTTGAGTTTTTATATTTCAGCCAACTTTTACTTTTACTCCACTACATTTCCTAATTAAAATGTATACTTTTACTCCGATACATTTCCCCGAAGCATATTCGTTACTTACTAAAAAATAGTCAGAAGAACACGGACTGCAGGAAAGCAGGTTTGACGAATCAGTAGTCTGGCGTCTGCAAGTTAGACTTCTAAAAAACACCTTTACTCATCTGCAAAACCTCCGTCGATTTCATTTTCCATTCAAGTCGAGGCTGGGGTGTGCTGTGCAATATGCAGTATATCTTCTGCGATAATATGGTAAGTGTTGTTGTAATGATGTGCAATCTGACATTATCAAGTATATCGCCAAATCACACACACTGAGTGCATGCACGTCATGTATTAGTCTATTAAAATTCAAGGCATTCTAAATTGTAGATGGCAAAAATGCTTCTGTATGCTTTTTATATTTATATAACTTAATCTATATCACACAAAGTGTACCGTTTTTCAGCAGATATCAGCATGATAACAAATTTAATAATAATTTTATACAAGTTCAGTAAAGTTAGCAATAAGTGACTTACATTTTAGACATAATATTGCTTGTTTTTGCTCAATTTTTCCAATGAAAATAGTTCCAAACAAAGAACACAGCACTGTTTTGCGTCTCTGAGCAATGGTATTTACTTATTGAATGAATCAGCTTTTTGAATGAATCTGTTTAAGCTCAATGACTCACTCATTAAAAGTCACTTGCTGTCACCTACTGGCGGTTTTAATTTCACATTTCAACATTTCTTTCATGTTTTAAAATAATTTCAAATATCAGTATTCAAGTTTTATGTCAAAAACAAAACATTATGTATGCATCTGTAACTGCATGTTAAATGCATCCATGTCCCCTCTGAGATACATTAAACTGTGTAAATACATCTAAATGCCACTTCAGATGCAGATTCCAGAAATGTTTTCTTATGTTGGAATGAAAGACACTAAGTACCAGATGAAGTGCTTCTTATTCTTACCCAAAAATGCAAAATGGAAGAAAGAGTTAAAACTGAACACAATCTTGCTACTCAAGCTGTGTATGAACAATTGTTATATATATTTATTTGCTTCTTTTCCATTTTGCATTTCCGTGTACTTTTACTTTCAATACTTAAGTACGTTTAAGATTTAAAAAATACTTTTCGTACTTAAGTACAATAAATATCACATACTTTAAGACTCTTACTCAAGTAATATTCTAAACGGTGACTTCAATTTCTACCAAAGTCATTTTCTGGTAAGATATCTGTACTTGTACTTGAGTATGGCTTTCAGGTACTTTATACACCACTGAGTATGTGTATGTATAAAGTATAAAGTACTTTATATGTGCTTTAACATGTTAGTCAACACACAAATAAGTGTACTTCTTTCAAATTTGACAAAAGATTATTGTTGCAAAATGTAGAATAAATAATTGCTCATTCAAAACTGCATAGAAAACCTAAACTGCAATACCAACACTAAAGTAAAAACAGTGACTGAGTCACACACATTTAAGCTATGCACTCAAAAGAAAGATAAAGGGATGTTGGGGAGTGATAAAAGGGAAGAGGGAGACGGGGAGCACAGACAGTGTGAGTGCATGAGCAAGACTTGCACTTTTTGTCATAAGGCAGATGGCTTCTTGTCTCCTAATGACAGAGGCGCAAAAGCGAAACACAAAAGAGAGACAATAAGACCTAGTCTCTTTTTAAAGACCACTGTATTGACAGAAGAAACCCCCGCAGCTGAGAAGACAGACAGAACTAGGGCACATAATGTGTGAAGAGTACAGAACCACATCCTATGTGAATGTGCTATATTCATTTAATACACTATTCAGTTCATTTAAAATACTGTCTGCACAGCAGGACATAAAAAAAAAAAATGAAGGACAAAAATTGTATTTTGTCAAACCGGCCAAACAAAGAACGCGACTGGAAGAGACATTATTATGACTTATGTTCAATACAAAAGCAGGAAAGTAAAAAAACTGATAATTCCAATCCTTCATCTTAAAAGCTGCACTGCTGAAATATAATGTAAACAGCAATGATAACTCACCAAAAAGCTCAGCGCTAATTCTAATAACTCTGATTCATCAGCAGTGAGTGGTTTTGGATGGAACTTGCCAGGCCAGTAGAACACTTAAGCGATTAGTGTTATTAGAGGACGAGAGGCATGTGAACTCTGAGCTGTGCAGGTGAACAGAAGGTAAGGTGAATGTTTCATTTAGATTAACACACAAGAAGACTGCCGTCATTGAAAGACACGCCCCATTTCTGGTCCTTAAATGTGACCGGCAAATGCTCAGACACACAGGTACTGTAAATCAAGACAGTGACGTGAAAGTGATTTCAGGGTGTGTGAGGTCACTGTAAAATCTCCAATTTTAAGAGACCTTAAAGAGACCAAATTAACTTAATAATTTGATTGTTAGGTTGCTGCTGCTGCTGCTGATGACGTATCCATTGTAACGCATTAGCTAAACCTTCCAGGGTGAGTCAATTATCATGAAAAGCCTTAAATATACATTGCCTTTCAAAAGTTTGGGATCAGTAAGATGTTTTATGTTTTTTACAGAAGTCTCTTCTGCTCACCACGGCTGCATTTATTTGATCAGAAATACAGAAAAAAAGAGTAATATTGTGAAATAGTATTCCAATTTAAAATAATGAGATTATTTGATGAATACAACTTTAAAAAGAACAGCATTTATTCAAAATAGAAATCTTTTGTAACAAAATACATTTCAATGAAATAAAAAATGAATGCTTTTATTCAGAAAAGATGTGTTCAATTGATAAAAAGAGATAATAAAGACTTAAATTGTTAGAAAAGGTTTAACTTTATTCATCAAATAATCCTGAAAAAAGTATCACAGGTTCCATAAAATATATTAAGACTGGAGTAATGGCTGATGAAAATTCAGCATTGCATCACAGAAATAAATCATATTTTAAAGTATATTAAAATAGAAAACCAGCATTTTAAATGGTAATAATATTTTACAATATTAAAAATTTTTCTGTATTTTTGGTCAAATAAATGCAGCCTTGATGAGCAGAATAGACGTCTTTAAAACACAATAAAAATCGTAATTATCCAAAACTTTTGAACAGCGGTGAAGATCTATAACAATTTACATCACTAAAACACAATGGTAGATCAACTTAAACAAAAACTAAACCTATTCAAAATTGTTTTTGTTAATTGAAACAAATCTAAAATATAAGTTTTAGATTTAACACTTTAAAAACTGGTGAAGTACTAAAATGACTAAAACTTAAATTATTATTATTAAAGCTATTAAAAAACTAGCTATTAAAATTTTTTAAAAACTGTACAAATCTTATTCAAAATATTAATAAATACTATAATAGTAAATAAATCATACTAAAATAACACTGATAAAGATGTTTATAGTGGGATGATTCTAGTAAGTGCGCAAGAATTGCAGCCACAATGTAACAAAGCAGCAATATATTACAGCCAATATTAAAATTAGAACTGCACAGATATTATCATGAATCACAGCATTTCAGTCAGAGAATATCGAAATGGCAGATTCACTGAGTTTGTGAATTTTAGTTTTGTCATTTTATCTTCATTGTGCCAGATGTAAAATGTTGCCTGGATTAGGCTGAGGGAAATGTTCCAGAATATTGTGTGTGCTGTGAGACCAGATCAAAGAATATGAAAACTTTGGATCTCTGCTGGTCTCAGCAAAATGACTGTGATGATTTATTTGTATTTCTAGAGGCACACAAAACAGAATAGAATGACTGTACTGTACACACACAATATTCAGAATAAACATACAATCAAAATGTAGCGTTGATCATCTTGGTGCGTTGTAAATGTTATGGCTTTTACATTTTACATTGCAAGTATTGTTTGTAGCAGGGTGGACTCAGAAAAAGGTTTTAATTGGTGTTCTTTCTACAATAAACTTGCATCACAGTGTGTGAGACATAAAAGAAAGAAAATCTGGTAAAGTGAATACTGGGCTGCAAAAAAATCTTTTGAAGCATATTTACAAATCCATATTCACAGTTTGACCGCTTGTTGAGGCTGCCCCCAAGTGGACATTTAAACAAAACCGTAAACTGAAAAAAAGTGTTCATTAAATTTATATTCATTCAAACCGTTAGCCATCTGAGTCACATTAAGCATTCTCTGACTGGTGTCTGCAACAAAAACGAATATGCCTTATGTAAACGAGACTCTGGGTGATAAACAAACTACACTTCCTTTGACTAACTCACAAATGTTTGATCATCGCTTATGTTTATTTCATAGAGCTCTCTTGAAGGGCCATTTCACCTCAAGAGTGAGGCAACAGAATTCATAAAGAGGTAACGGTAGACCTGACTGATTTGATAAAACTCTCCTGTCAGTGAACCAGACAGTGCATCTGATAAATGAAAGAGGAAACAACACATTCATGGCATTATCTTTAATCAAAGACGCACACCATGATGCTGAAACATTCTCACACTCTTCTAATCTTCCAAATGCACACAAAGAAATCCTTCTTATTTGTCTAAATACCACTCTAATAATTATTTGTGTAAGGATGGTGCCTGACACTATGATTTGGATGAAAAAGAAAATGTGTGAATAATATAGAAATAAAAAAACCCTACATGAATGGACGAGTTGCTTGTGTTTACTATTAGCAATAAAACCTTGATAACATTTATAGGCACATAATGAAGCAGTGTCAATGCCTATGGCCTGGTTTCACTGTGCGAAGAGACAGAAATGAGCATTTAAGATGAACTCTCTCATTGAATTCTGCATGTACATCATAATCTCAAATACCAAATATGGCTCAAATAAAGGGACTAAAACAGTATTTACAACATTTACTGTTAGTTAGTTGGAGTGCTTAAAGGAGCAATCACATCATAAAAAACTACCAAATTTCCTGATTAACCTACAATATATACAACACAAAACAACAACGGTCATAAAACGAAGCCCTGTGGGACTCCACAAAAAAACTAAACATTTTTATGACTTATTTTAACAAAAACTGGCACAAATTGTTTTATCACCATTATTTGGCATAAGTGACCATGGTTTAATTAGAATGTCTATTGATTATGCAGTATATTATATCTTTAAGTCAGTGATCATACATTGCTGACACTGTAGGCTGAAACCTTTAGTAACATGTTAAGAACATTATAATCTATATATGAAGATGTAAGCACCTCACCTTTTCATCCTGCTGGAAAGTAACTTTTTTGGGCTCAGAGCAGGTTCGGTTGAGTCGGTGAGTGATTTTGTCCCTCAGGAGAGAGGTATAGCCCAGATGCTGGTAGATGGGGTTTGTGGTCATCTTGGCGATGTATTCTGCTGCCTTTGTCTCAATATAGAGAGTAATGAGGCCGTCTGTAACCAGATCGTGAACTGACTCGAAACGTTTCTCTCCCACAAAGTGCTTTCCATCATAAAAGAGTCGGTAGTTCAAAGTCTGGCCACCAAATCTGAGTGATAGACAAGCAGTATTGCATATTATATTACTATATATTATTTTACAATATTATATAATATTATTACGGTAATATTATAATGTTACTGTACATTGTAAAACAAATTATAATAATAATGTAATATAATATAATATAATATTTTTTAAAGAAATGAATACTTTTATCCATCACGGATGTATTAAAATGATCAAAAGTGACAGTAAAAAATGTTTACATTGTTACAAAAGACACCTATTTCAAATAATTGCTCTTCTTTTGAACATTCTATTCATTAAAGAATTCTAAAATTTAAAAAAATACCACACTTTCCACCAAAATATTATGCAGCAAAATTGTTTTCAACTGTGATAACAATAAGAAACATTTCTTGAGCATCAAATCAACATATTAGAATGATTTCTGAAGGATCATGTGACACTGAAGACTGGAGTAATGGCTGATGAAAATTCAGCTTTGACAAGAATAAATTACATTTTTAAATAAAAATAGATAATTATTTAAATAGTACGTATTTCGCAATGTTACTGTTTTACTGTATTTTTGATCATATAAACACTTGGTGAGCATAAAAAAACTTTGCGACCCCAAACTTTTGAACAGTAATAATATAAAGAAATGCAAAAAAATATAAAGTAAGTAATATAAAGAAATGGATAGATGGACGGACGGATGGATGAACATACAGAGAAAAGGACAGAAGAATAGATGGCGTGTACCTCAAAGCAAGTGTATATGTTCCTGGTTGTCTCTGACTCTCTCTGATGAGGTAAGCACCTTCTGTCCCAGCCAGCAGCTCATCTGCACGCTCTCTGGAAATCAGACCATGGAACCTGTACACAGACACCGTCATTTTTACACACACACACACACACACACACAGAGAGACTTTCTCTCATGCTTACATATTCACATGCACACACACTCTTACTCTATTAACACAACATAAATCACTCTTTTTTTCTCTCCCTCATATAATATTTCATATTTGCACTCTCACGCACATCACTACACAAAATCAATATGCACCACCCCTCATAACAGTCTTAAATAATAAATTATGCTAAGTCACTTAAAAATTCTCACACAATTACACTCAATTACAAGGAAGGGGGTAAAAAGTAACCATCTGGATACCAGAAGTAATATGAGGAATAGTAGTATTGATGCTTTGCTTCCAAAACACCATTAATAAAGTTATTCACTTACTCTCTTCCATAGTATTTGGGTCTGCTTTCCATCTGCAAGTCAGAGAGAAGAAGGTAAGAGGAGAAGAGACCGTTTTCAACACAAATCACTTCCAGTGTTTAGTAAAAGATATGCAGACTGAATCAATATGAGTCATGTTTGATAAACCTTGGGAGTGTTTACACACATTTTCCTGTACTTACCTCCTGAGGACATGTGATCCTCTTTGGTCTTGGTGCTTCCTGCTGTAGCTGGTACACTAATGAACGGAAAAAAGATTGTTTAATTTTTGAAAATGTTTTATTTTTTACCTCTAATCTCTGTCTTGCTGTGGTAGGATACTGGCACATATAGAGCATGTCAAAACGGCATTCTCTGTTAGACATTAATCCATTAGGACTGCGCTTGAGGACACACACCCACTCTCACTGCTGTCAGACTAAGCTACAACACATTATAAAAGTGGATTGGGTAATATTGGTAAAGCTATTGAAAAATGAACACTGTGCAAGAGGCAAACAGATAAATCAACACCAACAGTTGGTCAATATGGGAATGGCGTACATGAAGGACCAGTCTTCAGCTCAAGGGGGGTTTAAGCTCAGATGTTTTGATTGTGCCTGTTTGTTTGAAAATGTAGTACAGAGAATGGAGGTTAATACCAGGAATTCCTCAGGTTATCCTCTTCTAAATAATCGGCTTGCACAGGCAAGGTCAATTTGCGGTCAGTTCAAACAACATTCCTTTGATAGTGAGTTACTTCATTGGGGACTTTGAATTTGGGGCCATGGGCTACGCCACTAAAAAACACACCTGTATCTATTGAGGCGTCTTTACAACAGCTGAGTTAAGGCTGCTCTGTGCCTGCTCAAAATTCAGTGTAAAGGCGCAATGCTGCATAAAAGCCAGACTAAATTATGCCTGCTCAGACCCACCTCAGACCCTAGTATCAAAGTATAAATGCATTTAAGCCACCTCTTAGCAGCATTAAACAGTCTGTGTAAAGACACCTAAATGCCCCTTCAGAAGCACTTCTGTGTCACCTTCACCTTTGCAGTGTATGTTTGGCACTATACAAATAAACAAAGGCACTAAAGGGACTTTCCATCTCTCTGTGCACCTTCAGTGGGTTTCAAAAGTCTGAGACTACATTGAGCTGTTTTATTGAAACCTGACCCCCCCCCCCCCCAAAAAAAGTTTTAGGATTTTGAACACTGTAAAGCAAAGTAAAAATATAGAGTAAAATGAATTAGAAATATTTGGATTTCTAATGTGACATTCCGTTTTCTATCCAGAAATCCATTTAAATGTAATTCATACATATTCTTGAATATATCTCTTTTATGAGAAACATGTTTTAAAATTCTGAACTAAAATACTTTTCAAATGTTGATATTATTGGGGGTACAGTAAAAAAAAAAAAATCATGGTGATACAACTGTCCTGATATCATAATGAAGAAAAAAAACCAAATATAATTCTTGTAAAGAAAACATTAAGTATAATCTGTTATTATTATTTCTTAGAAAATAATATTTTAAATATTTTAACAAAACTTTTTTTTTGAAACCTTTCCCCCCCCCCCCCCAAAAAAAGTTTTAGGATTTTGAACACTGTAAAGCAAAGTAAAAATATAGAGTAAAATGAATTAGAAATATTTGGATTTCTAATGTGACATTCCGTTTTCTATCCAGAAATCCATTTAAATGTAATTCATACATATTCTTGAATATATCTCTTTTATGAGAAACATGTTTTAAAATTCTGAACTAAAATACTTTTCAAATGTTGATATTATTGGGGGTACAGTAAAAAAAAAAAAATCATGGTGATACAACTGTCCTGATATCATAATGAAGAAAAAAAACCAAATATAATTCTTGTAAAGAAAACATTAAGTATAATCTGTTATTATTATTTCTTAGAAAATAATATTTTAAATATTTTAACAAAACTGCTTCTGTCAGGGTTATGGACCTGTCTGTGTGTGTTTTTGCTCCCTGTGACCCAGTTTCTGTCTCCCGTTGATTGTGTTAATTTAATTCCAGGTGTGTCTAGTTCTTCCCCCAACTATCCTATGTTTAGTCCTAGTCCTAAACCCTAGTCCTTTCAGTCAGTGTTGGTCGGTCCTCAAACGTCATTCCAGTTCCAGTGTCTCCTACGTTCCCCGTGTGATCATTAAAGACTGTGAATTGAAGTTATCTCCGTGTTTCCTCGTTCCTCGCTCCTTGCCTCCCGAGAAGTGTGACAGCTTCACTTCTTATTATCCAACAATCTTTTTTTCCGCCAAAGCAAAGTCATATGGTGCAACAAACATGCAGGAACAAAAACCATCAAACCTAAAATTACATCATAGAGAGGCACCCTGCAGACCCAGAAGACTCTTTAAATATCAGATAATTCGATTTTTTTATGACAAGGCAAGATTAGTTCAGGTTGTAAATGTCGAAACCAAATATAATTCTTGTAAAGAAAACATTAAGTATAATCTGTTATTATTATTTCTTAGAAAATAATATTTTAAATATTTTAACAAAACTGCTTCTGTCAGGGTTATGGACCTGTCTGTGTGTGTTTTTGCTCCCTGTGACCCAGTTTCTGTCTCCCGTTGATTGTGTTAATTTAATTCCAGGTGTGTCTAGTTCTTCCCCCAACTATCCTATGCTTAGTCCTAGTCCTAAACCCTAGTCCTTTCAGTCAGTGTTGGTCGGTCCTCAAACGTCATTCCAGTTCCAGTGTCTCCTACGTTCCCCGTGTGATCATTAAAGACTGTGAATTGAAGTTATCTCCGTGTTTCCTCGTTCCTCGCTCCTTGCCTCCCGAGAAGTGTGACAGCTTCACTTCTTATTATCCAACAATCTTTTTTTTCCGCCAAAGCAAAGTCATATGGTGCAACAAACATGCAGGAACAAAAACCATCAAACCTAAAATTACATCATAGAGAGGCACCCTGCAGACCCAGAAGACTCTTTAAATATCAGATAATTCGATTTTTTTATGACAAGGCAAGATTAGTTCAGGTTGTAAATGTCATGTGGGATGATTACCCTGAAACAAAACTATATTAATTAATCATTTATGATACTTGCAAAAATAATACTATTATTATTTTTTTAATTTACTATATAATTTTTACATTGAAAAATATATTTTAAAATTGATGATTAAGTTGTGCATTCAAGGTTTAAGGAAAATCAAGAAAATCTTGAATTTATGCTAAAGGGATAGTTCACCCAAAAATGAAAATGTCCCCATGATTTACTCAAACCATCTTAGTTGTATATGACTTTCTTCTTTCAGACAAATACAATCAGAATTATATTTAAAAATGTCCTGGCTCTTCCAAGCTTTATAATTGCAGTGAATGGTGGTCAAGATTTTGAACTATACCTTTAATTTTTCAATGAAACATTTTACCCAAATTGTATTGCTGATAATAACATTTGTATTTACAAAATGTATTAAAGTAGAAAAAATATATTATGGAAGCATATTGACTAGAGGACTCTTGGACTTTGCAGTATATTATCAATCTCAACATCTCACGTTTTATAATGGAATTTAGATCATTGTGAAGAGAGCAGCACTAGTGGAATGATCAATGCCGCTCAAAAACAGCAGTAGATGTGCAGGGATACTTCAGCTCGACATGGACGTGACCTTCTCTTGATGACTTCATTAAAAGCTGCTCATCATGGAGAGCAGTAATTGGCGGCCTCAGTCCGAGCACAGACAGAATCTGGCCTCACTACTCAGATTTTTCCTCACAGGGAGCAGGAAGGCATCTGACAGCGATGCCAAGTTTTTGTCAAAGAAGCTCAGAACGAGCAGTGGGTTCTGGACAACATCCACTAGAATGACAAGGACGAGGCCTGCTCTAAAAATAATGCACAGTGGGAGTGAATGCGAGGGAAAATGAGTTGAATCGTGGGATGGGCTACAAAAATCTGAGATAACGATTACTGGCCAGGGAGACCTTTGGCAAAAAGTGCACTAGAATCACTCCTGTCCACTTTCACTGTGCCAGACCACATTCCCATGATGCAATGTTCTTGTGTTTGAAGCCCAGATTATTGTATTTCTTCAGTTGAGTGTGTTATTCTGCCAGTATAGTGTGAAGTCATTCAAATCATGTCAATGAGTACATGTATAATGTTGAAAAAATACATTAAAACACTTACAGTAGGATTTCCATATCGGTGGCTGATAATCTTCAGGATCTACAAAAAAAGGAAAAGATAATATGTCAGGATGTCTTCTGTTCTGTGCTACAAACATGTGTTAAAATAATAATCTCTTGTCAGCGTGTTCTCACTTAACACCATCTATGATATTTACTGTCAGGTTAGAGAGTGGCTGTGATCCAAGGTTATTATATTGTTTCATTAATGTTAAGTCATTCTGTAAACTGTGATGCATAATGCGCATGTCTGACAACATAATCCTTCCTCACGGGTGTACATGTTTTAACACTTCTTTCATTTAGTTCCCCTGCTCAAGGACAACAAATATACAAATGTGCTTGCATAACACACCAAAATACAAAAATAGACCCTTTCATCAAGAAGCAGCAAATATTTTTAAAATTTAAAACACGTGGGCTGTCAGTCGATTATACATTTTAATCAAATGAATTACATTATGTGCAGATAAATTAATCAAACTTGCTGAGAAAAGCTCATACGTGAAAGAAATTCAAAGATGTTAGATTATTATGGCAGGCAAAATCATTGAACAGGCATTATAAAAATGGATGTAGAAGCCAATATACCAAATGTTTTGCTTCCTCTTACATTCTGTTGTGCTGCATGTAGTTAATTTTGAACAATAGCAATAATGGAGCGATACTGTGTTTCAGAATTTCACATTTTAAAGTAATCGTTTTCTCAAAAATGAAAATTTGCTGACAATCCATTCAAGATGTAGAAGAGTTTGTTTCTTCATTGAAACACATTTGGAGAGATTTACAAATGACATCACTTGCTCGCCAATGGATCCTCTGCAGTGAATGGGTGCCGTCAGCTGATAAAAACACAACAATCCACACATAATTGACACAACTTTAGTCCATCAATTAATGTCTTATGAAGTGAAAAGCTGTGTGTTTGTAAGAAACAAATATATCATTATTGCATTTTAACTTTAAACCATTGCTTCTGGCCAAAATATGAATCCATAATCTATAATAAGAGTTCCTCCAGTGATAAAGTCCATCCCCTCTTGTCCTCTCACATCAAAATCCACCCACATATTTGTTTAGGACTGTTCTATCTTAAAAATGTGCTCATGTGGCTCAGTGGTAGAGCATAGCGTTAGCAGCGCAAAAAAAAAGGTGTCTGCTAAATGCATAAATTATTATTATTATTAATTATTAAAAATGGTACCTGATCTGTGCATTTCTTTTCTCTCCTAATTCAGATGATATTCAATTTTTACTTTTCACAATTACATTTTCACAGTTGAAGTAAAAAACTTCTTAATGATGGATTTGTTTCTTATAAACACTCCTTAACTTTCTTAACTTCACGTTAATTGGTGGACTGGAGTTGTATTATTAATGATTGTGATGTTTTTAACAGCTGTTTGGACTCTAGTTCTGACGGCACCCATTCACTGCAGAGGATGCATCGGTGAGCAAGTGATGTAATGCTAAACTTCTCCAAATCTGTTCTGATGAAGAAACAAACTCATCTACATCTTGGATGGCCTGAGGGTGAGTAGATTTGAGAAATGAGATAAGATGCCATTTATATACTCTTCTATTGTTATTGACACGCTACTCCCAAATAGAGCTCCATTCTATATAGTTTGAAATTGGAAATTAGTTGGAAATTTCTGTTTTCCAAATGTCTTGACCAGCTCAGACCAGAAATGCTCTTCCAATTAAAAATTGGGTCCCACTTTATATTTTATAAGTGGCCTTAACTACTATACTTACATTTAAATTAATAATTTGGTACAATGCGCTTAATGTGTACATACATGGTTTTACATTGTACTTCTATTTTAAAAATACCTAAGTGTAATTACATCTGTATTTCATTTCTAATTACACTGTTGACCCATTCCTTACACCTTAACCCACTCTTAAACCTACCCATACCACCAAACCAAAAGCAAAAGTGTTTTGCAAAACAATATGAACACAATAAGTACATTGTACTGTTTTGATGTTAGTACATAGTAGTTAAGGCCACTTAATATAAAGTGGGACCAAAAATTGGGTGTATCTAGCTTCAAATAACATTATGATAAATACTCTCTATTAGGGTGAGATAAATGAATTATTAAGCAGCATTTCAAGTAAGCAAGTCATTTCTCTAAGGATCGCAAGTCAGAGCCTGACAGGGTTTAGTATGGCTGTTGAACACAGACAGCCTGGATATGGAGGTTAATTTGCATACATTATGCATACTAATGAGAACAGCAGCCCTGTACTCCCAGAGAAAACTGTCTAAAAGATTTTATTTGAATTCAAATAACTGAATTAATGCTAATTTAACATGTTACTTAAGCACAGTACATTACTTTTAAAGAATGGGAGATTAAAAAAAATTACATATTTAATCATGCCTTTATGAATTGTATTCAAGTTATGAAAATGTTCCTACCATCTGAGCAATTCAAGCTTGAAGTACCACCTAAGTGCAGTGCAGAGCATGTGTTTGGGAAATCTGCAGTCAGCACAGACCCAGCTGCTACTACAGGCAACGTCCCTCACCAAACT
Source organism: Sinocyclocheilus grahami (assembly GCF_001515645.1). Classification (NCBI taxonomy): domain Eukaryota; kingdom Metazoa; phylum Chordata; class Actinopteri; order Cypriniformes; family Cyprinidae; genus Sinocyclocheilus; species Sinocyclocheilus grahami. The sequence goes on along the minus strand of NW_015505587.1, from coordinate 769,700 downwards.
ACACTGAGTGAGTAAGGAGCCATTCCCACAGGACACATTTATGGATTCCAAAAAAGTTTTCATGGGTCTTGAGATGCGTTTTAAAGGTTGAACAACTTTTAACTTGACACAGAGTCTTAAAATGCAGCACTCATGATAAGAGATGCTAAAAAAAAAAAAACGTATATGTGACACAACAGCCAAATGCCCATGACGAACATGTACACAGATCAACAAAAATGGCACAAGACTGGATAGCTGGGGACTGTCCCTTGTTAAAAAAAAGTACCTAAAAAGATAAATATGTATTTCATATTTATTAAATGAAAGGCCACATATTAATAATAATCTAAAAATAATCTTTTGTCATGTTTTACAGAAGTACACTTATCGATTTGTTGACAACACACATGTAAAATACTATTGTGTTACACATCATTACATTTAGAGTTAATATTTTCAATATACTAAATTGCTACTTCATCATTACAAATGCCCAATTAAAATATACATGAAATAAAAGTTTCCTTACTAATATATTTAAATACATGACATACAAGTTTCAATACAAATTACATTAATATATATTTTAGTTTACCATAAATGCTTGTCAGTAGATTTTGCAGTACACTTAATACTTCAAAGACACTATAAGTAATTATGAAATGACATTATAAAAATGCACTTAAGTCTTACTTACTGTAAGTACTGTAGGTAAAAAAGAAATCGAAATATCATCTAATTGCATTTAATCGCAATTGCAGTGTCTGAAAACATGATATTCAGTTTGCACTTAAGTGTATTCTTTTGAAGTATATTATTGCCATATACAGTACATAATAAGTATGTAAGCTAAGTTGCACTTTTTCAGTAGACTTCTGATCGGTGATATGCAAATAAAACCAACAATGTATTTACTTCTAAAGTTGCATTTTGCAATGTCAATTTAATGATTTACTTCTTTATTGTCAATTAAATAATCTTAATTGTGAAGGCTTTTTTCAGCAAATGTTGATATGATTAACTGCACATAGATATCCAGCATATCATACATACATTTTTTAACTGATTGGCAGCCTTAAGCATGTGTAATTTATTATTTATGAATTATTAATGATCCTAAACAGTATCAAATCTGCCAAAGAGCTCATTAAAGTTTTCACCCATGAAGTCTAATACAGCAGCCTGAAAGCATCAATAGTAAAATAAATGAATAAAACAGGATTTTCAGGAACAAATCACAACAGTTCCTCTCAGTGCTCTCACAGTCTAGCCAGGCAGGCTTCTAGAGAATCAATATTAGTACGTAAAGTAGGCCTGACAGTAACTACACAAAACCCATAAACAGAAATTTGGCAATAAGACAAAGACACTCATTTGACAATACAGCTCACCAGCATATGTGAGAAATAAACCAGATTGTGGCACATCAGCATTTCCTCATCCAAAAAAGTACCTGAATCTCTGATCATTCATGGAAAGATTACACAAAAAACCCACACAGTATCATAAGCAATGACACACACATTGTGTGTGTGTCTGAGTTCAGAATAGCATTATACAGCCCAGGAAAGTGTGTGAAAGTTCGTAATGAGTAAATGTGTGATCTTGTGCAAAGGCAGGCATAGATCGAATAAGAAAGATAGAATGGAAAGTAGTAGCTGTTGTTCTGTTTTAGCAAAACGGTGTCTTTCAATGCATAAATCAACGTGTTTTCTTCTCTTCCCTGAATACGTGCTGGTCTCTATGGATCCATGTCTTATTTCAGGCACTGTCTCTTTTACTGTCAGCACTTTACTGCGACCAGTCGGCATTTCCTCCCTGCCTACACTCACAACCAAACACAAGCTCAAAGTCCAAAACCACAACACACACAGCGATCCAAACCCACTACGTCCAAACATACAACAACTGTTAAACACCACGGGCTCACTCTGTAGATGTCTTGTCAAAATTGTAAAAAAACAAAACAAAAAAAAAAGTCACATTTGTTTATAAATCCACAGGTGAAAAGGACATAAAACTGAGCTACCAAGCTAAGATACCCATAATGCCTTAACTTGGAAAAAAGGCAATCGCTATGCTGGGCCAAAATAAAAGGATCACATGGTTTGAGGCTTTGGCATGTGCTTGCAAGGAGAACATTTAGCAAGAACATCAAGTGCTTTAGTCCTTTTTCTTTCTGGAAGACGATGATATGGTGAGGTTTAAATGTTGGCTGAGGTTTGGATTTGTGTTTTTCTGGTCTCAATCCTTTGTAATTCATGGAGCAGAGAGAAGCAAAACATTTTGCATGCAGGCAGCAGTGCAGGACTAAATAGGAGGAAAAATATGAAGGATTTAATTTAAAATATTTAAAGGGATAGTTCACAAAAATTCTGTCATCAACCGTGCCTATCGTGATTCCAGAAGATATTCTGAGAAGATCCAGAAGATATTTTGAAGAAGGGCTGCACGATTTGGGGATCAATTCTAATTGTGATTCTTCTGATTTAAAGGGGTCCTATTATCCTTGTTCACTTTTTCAACTTTAGTTAATCTGTAATGTTGCTGTTTGAGCATAAAAAAGAGTTACAAAGCTCAAAGCTAGGTTCAAAAGGAGATTTATTTAACAGAAATCACTTTTCAAAAACTACAACGAACGACTCGTTTGGACTACAACGCATATTTTCCGGGATTTGTGATATCACAAATATCAACGAATGGGACGAGACCTGGTTGAGCTGCACTAGAGAAGGCAACGAGTGTTATCACTTTGTCGGAGACAAGCTAGCTTTCCTAAGGCAGACGAACTTAGAGTGGTTACAATCATCCGGGTTTAAATCGCGCTCAAATTGATTTGATCTTGACGCAATATTTACACTGAAGCTGGCAGCAGGTGGCTACGGTAAGGGGCATGACATTTCCCAACCAGGCGCCGAGTGGTGCCAATCTAACCAATGACAGTGCATTTCGTATTTCAGAAGGTGGGCCTTTATTTAATACAGTAACTATTCGAGCTGTTCATGCCAGACTGTGGAGAAAAATTTGTTTTTCGAACAACCAAGTATGAGAGCCTGTTCTAGTACACCCCCAAAATAAAATCAAGACTTTGTAAAAGAGCATAATAGGACCCCTTTTAAAAAAAAACATCATCAGGTTTGTAGGACTGTACAATTTGGACAAAACTTTTGTGATTTTATATATATTATTACTATTAAATAAAATACTAATATTTATAAATAAAAAGAACATAAAAAATATAACAAATATTACTATTGGAATATTTTGCTGTAGAACAAAAAAATTAAGTATTTATAACTATATAATAAATATATAATATTTTTTTATTACACAGTGATAATTTAAAATTGCAATACTAATAAATATGGCTGTTACGTTTTCTTCATTTCCAAATGTTAAACCAAACCACAGGGGGCCCTTAAAGGGGTCATATGATGTTGCTAAAAAGAACATTATTTGGTGTATTTGGTGTAATGAAATGTGTTTATGTGGTTTAAGGTTAAAAAACACATTATTTTCCACAAACTGTACATTATTGTTTCTTCTCTATGCCCCACCTTTCTGAAACACATCGATTTTTACAAGCTCATCGTTTTGAAAAGCGAGGTGTGCTCTGATTGGCCAGCTATCCAGTGAGTTGTGATTGGCCGAATACCTCAAGCGTGTGACAGAAATGTTACGCCCCTTACCATATTGTGATGCCCTATCCGGCCGGAGCGACGAGACAAAAACATTCAAACCTATTACAAACGAGGCATTTGTAGCATCCAGTGGGGACATAATTACGAATTATAATGACTTATACTGTCTTTTTACATAAACATAAAACCATGTCTGCATTTGTGATAGGAGAAATTACAAACAACAAGCGCTACTCTACACTGCTCAAAACTCGCATTTGAATCATCAGTGGCAAATCCTTTAAATATGAAAACATACGTGAGTCAGCATTATTTGTCTGAACACCGGCATTGTAGTCTACTCTCCCAGGAAACAGTCCTTGTCCTCCATAAAAAGCGCTGCACACATCTGAATATTTGGTTTGAACTGTTCTGGAACAGTGTTGTAAATACAACTTAACCACTGATTTCTAGTTGTGTCCTCTTTTGGAAGACCAAACAAAGTAGTTTCGCTTTCACAACGAAACACAGCGTCTCAACGATATGGAGGTGGCGGCAACAATACTACAGCGAGAATCAAAGTTACGCTTTCTTTCTTTGCGTGAACATTTGGGCGGTGTTATGCAAATCTTCCCACACAGTGACGTAGACATGTGGGGGCGTGTTTAAACGAGGCGTTTTAGGAGGGCGTGGACGAGTCTTAACTTTTATAAAATATCTCTTTGGGTTTGAGACTTTAGTCTTTGCAACTTTAGGGATCTTATCTATTCACAAACAGCTTGTAACACTTCAAAGTGAAAGGAAAACTCTAAATTGCATCATATGACCCCTTTAAAGCTTCTCTTTTGTTGACAACAGCCAGTTTATGAGAGTTTCTCATTACAAGTTTGGGAAGATTGTTTGCAATGTTTTGTTCCTAAATGCAATGTTAACTCACAGCACATGCAGAGCTGTGGAGTGTCATTTAGTGTGAACTGTGTGTCCATAATCCATAATAACACTTCCTCCAGTGAAAAAGTCCATCCCCTGTTGTCCTCTCACATTAAAATCCACCAACCTATTTGTTTTGACAGCTGTTTTGAACTGTACATATTTCTCACCTGATTTAGACGAGATGACCTTTTCACTGAAGAAAGCAATTTTATGAATAGACAACTTGTATTTTAGTCGAAAGCAAAGGTTTGAAGTTAAAAAAAAAATCTTATAAGTCAAGCTTCAGTCTTGTGGATTACTTGTTTATTGTGATGTTTTTATCAGCTACACACAGGTGATTAATAATTCACTGCCGAGGATCCATTGGTGAGCAAGTGATACATTGCCTCTGATGAGGAAAAAAATTCATCTACATCTTGGATGGCCTGAGAGTGTGTACATTTTCAGTAAATTTACGTTTTTGGGTGAAGTATTCCTTTAGTTGGCACAGTGTCCACTTTACAGTATTTAAGTGAGATGGATTAGCTTTCAATCTGTTAATGTGAGCGCATGTATGGATTAAAATGAAGCTGTATTGTCTGTGGGAGCTCAGGGGTGCTGGCGTGCTGCAAACAATACAAAAATGAATTATTCTTCAATGGCTCATTTGGAAAATGTGATTTCTTTTGGTGATCTGCCAGGTGCTTTCTTTCCACTATCGCTGGATCTAACAGAGAGGCTGGAGAACATTGACGGAGGAAACCTCGGGGTCAGGAGGTGCACACCACCTATTCACAAAACACTCCTGGCTACTTGCAGTATGTCAATTAACAGTGAACAAAAGCTTCGAAAAGCCTGAATAGGAAGAATATTGCAGTCAGTGCTATTAGAATGGCGAAGGTTGTGCTTTGTGAAGACTATGAAAGGACGTGACTGAAAGATACTTTACAATATCAAACTATACTGCATCTTTCTTGATTAGATACCAGAGTTGCTGCCGTCCTCAGGAGAAAAGGCTTTTAATTAAGCAAATTTCCTGCCTCAATGCTACAGGCAATCTGTGAGGAATGTTTGCCATTACTGAAAAAAAGAGACTAGATGAATCTGATTACAATGTGCCAAGGACAAATTGTTGGAGATGCTTTAAAAGCTCTCATCATATTCTACTTCTCCCACAGCACTATAGCAGAGGCATCCATTTGAAGTAATATTTTACAGGCTGGGTAATGTTAAATGTCATTTGCTGTTGATTTCAGGCTGGTGCAGGAAAGATTTGGTTGCTTAGAAGATTCTGAGAGCGGTAAAGCTGCTTTGAGATGGAGAGTTGGACGACTATCTGCAGCTCCCACTTTCTTGGGCAGACTCTTATCTCTCACACAAATTAAAGCTCAGCGGATGAGAGGGAACAGGCTTCCTTAGGGCAAAAAAACACACATAGAAATGCAGCCGCACACTAGCAGTATATACTTCAAATTAACACCCCGTCTAAAATATCTGCATGCAGAGGAACACGGCCTTAAAACCTCAGGACAAAATATACTGTCTAATCCCAACACCATCACATGCACACACACATTTTATCATTGTGGGGACTTCTGTTATGTTTATACTGATTTCTAATGCTTACCACTAAACACTTGGCTGGTCCCGACAATGTGTGTTTTCAGGTTTATTGTCCTTGTGAGCAGCGTTTCCTTGTCAACAGCAGCAGCATTTACAGGGCCGTGGCAAAAAAAAAAAGTTTGCTTTATGTGAATGTTTATTGAATGTGAGGCAATTAAAAGATATACTGGCAAGAAACATCTTTTTATCGAGTTTTTCTCGCTGCTAATCAACTCACAACATTATTTATGATTGTTTCTTTTTAGTGAATCAAAAACATAGGTTGAATTTGGAACAGGAAGACGCAGAATGGTTCTGCTTTGGCATCTATTGGCTAGTACGCAACAATAAACAAACTAGCTGTCAATATTGCATTATTGACTTATAGTAAATTGTTACTGTTGTGTCAAATGAAGTGTAGATGTGTAAAAACTCAAGAAGAATTATAAAGAAAGCACTGCCTGTAGAGACATTTGGTACCAACAATGTCGGCAAAACCGTATCCACACATACAGCAGTCTGTTTCAGTCAACACACATATGTGAATATGCAATACACACACATTTAGTGTTGATCCAGTGTTTTCGGGGACATGTTCCAGCTCCTGTGGGGAGGCCATCTGTACAGTATGCTGCTCTGGAAGAGCTGGGGTATATTATATAGACTCTACGTCTCTCTGAGGCACAGAAAGCAAAGCCACACATCTCTTCCACTTCACACAATGAGCCTAAAGTGTGGGGATATTCTGTGGAGAAGACAGGAACAGAACTGGCAAGAAATGTGGAGAATTTTGTGACTATGTGCGAGACGAGGCATCAGAGGCAGCAATTGTGAGGGAAGGCAAGATGAAGTGTGTTTATCTTGTAACACTGCGTGCAAGTGAGGGTGGGTTTGGGTATTTTCCTGTAAGGCTGTATGCCTTTGTTTAATTGTGTGTGTGTATGTGTGTGTACACATACAAGCGCATGTACTGTTGGAAGCTCCTCACTTCTGATTGGCAAAGGAAACACACACACATTCTCACGTAGCCAGACCTTTGACTAACAGTATACAATGTCTGGTCTACATCGCATTTTATAGCCAAAAACTGCCCACTTATGAAGGAAGAGATAGTCTGCCTGACATTTAACTGAACGTCCACAGTTTGTTGTGTTTTTACATTCAATAGAGTGCTTTCATTAGGCCAAAACCAGGAAACAATTTATCATTTTAGCACTTCCAGTTTCATCAATGGGCCTGTAGCACAAGTTAATATATTTTCACGTTTTATTCTATGACATAAAATACATCCGTAATACCACTTTGTGACTTTTTTAAAGCTTTTATGTGTCTTGAAAAAGGTGGTTGCTAACAAGCGGCTACATGAGACTACAAAGATTGATAGGGACATTAAACATCATCATGCCAAACAGGAAAACTCATCCAGGATCATTATGTTTAGAATTGTGCTCTAGAATCTCACGCTTTCAGGAAAAGTGTTTTTAAATAAAGACCAAAAGAGTTGTCAGAAGCTTAATGGAGGTGACGCTGAAGTCAAATGACTGTGGTTACTTCTTCTTACCTCTGGCGATTGTATATGAGCTTCAAAATGCATAGTTGTGTTCATTTATGAAGATTATTATGATGAACAAAACATGAAAGTATCATAAACTTTTGTTGGTCACAAAGCTTATTTTCTTCAAAAATCAAAAAATCATATTGAGTTTTTGTTGAAGGAACAAAGTTGATGGCCTACAAACTTATTCAAAATTAAATTATTACAAATTAAAACAAATAAAAACAGCTGACTTAGCTTTGAGAATTTCTGTCCATGAAACAAAACTCATATATAAAACAATATATATGTTTTTCATTCACACTTTAGTCTCACTATTAACCACAACTTTTGCATCAAAGAAATCCTAATTTTCTGCTTATTAATAGTTAGTAAGGTAGTTGTTAAGTTTAGGTTATGATTAAGGGATCTAAAATATGGTCATATTACAATAAGGCATTAATATGTGCTTTAAGTACTAAACAACCAATATGCTAGTAATATGCATGCTAGTAAGCAACTAGTTTATAGTGATAATTGGTCCATAAACTAAAGCGTTACCATTTTTTCTTTTTTTGATATCTATTTAACTTGCTACTAAGTGTCTTAAACTAACCTTTTAAAGATTTGATTCCACTAAAATGACAAATGCTTGTGCTTATGTGTCAACCTGACTTAAAAATACTATCAAAGAAAACCCCTGTAAACACATTCTCCAGGAAGTTGTGTAACGCCAGTCATTTAGATTAGCGCTTCCCAAACAGAGAAAGTGCTTTCCAGTTTTGTGTGCAAAATGCATCAGTGAACAGATTGTTGGGGGTCAGTGGGCCTGCCATTTGAGATTACACACATATACACACATGCATGTGCACATGTAAGTACACAAGCACATCGGTAGCAGGGAAATCCATTGTGTGGTAATGTGATTCCAGAGGGTGATGAATGACCATGGGGATCTCCACAGAGGTGATTAATAATAAATGCAGAGACACAGGAAGAGGTGAGCATTAAAACTCTCTTCTCTCATCTAGTTCTCAACAACATTCCATCCACCAATAAAACTGCAGGCTTAAATAAGCCTCTTATTACACTCAGACTTACTGACTGTAAAACTACAGGGAATCACACGAGAAACCGTGGAAACTATTAAGATGACCACTAATGAACAGACCATATTACAGTGGCTTCTGTCAGAAAGGAAAGCCTTTAAAAACAAGATTATAATAATGAACAGCTTTCCGAAGAGCGAAGCAGAGAAAGTACCATTTTCTGAGCAGTAAGTGATGTGCACGGCTCATTTGCCATCTCTGTCATCACAGAGTTTCTATTCAGTCTTTCGCCCCTTCATTCATGCTTTTTTTAGCTATGTGCAACAGCTTAGTAAAGACCTTGAAAAACCGAGGATCTTTAACTTGACCACCGCTATGTGACATTTACCCAGAATGTCTTCAGCTTAAGAGCATTTGGTTTGAATGTAAGAGTTCTTCTATTCACTTTTTCCTTAGCTGTTGACTTTGATGTTAACCAACTCCAGAACTAAGAACAGAGCTTTACCTCAACAGGCCGATGCCACATGAAATGCAAAGAGGCCGAGTGAAAAGGACACGCAATCGCTGTTGTGAGTTATCTCTCTTGCTGTTTGCTTACCAGAGCTTTCAATCATGTGATCTGTTCCTGTTGCAGGACTCACATTCACTTCATCTCAACTCCAGTGAACCAGAAGAGCACAGAACCACAGAAAACAGACATAGCTTTCATGATGACTACGACTAAGTACAGACGTGCAGTCAATATGAAATCAAAAAAGACCATTTTTGGGTCAATAGCAAAACATGTTGTTTTGGTCCAAATATACTAATGTATTCAAAAATATATTTTAAAAAGACAGTAACTTGAATAAACCAAAAAACAATAGTTTTAAATTCTAAATTACAATTTTTTTTTTTATACTATAGGTTTGTTATATATAATTTTAAAAAGGTACAAAGAAATTATCAAAAGTGATTGTAAAGACATGTATAATGTAATAAAATATTTCTATTTATAAAATAAATAAGATTCTTTTGAACTTTCATCAAAGAATCCTCAAAAATGTTTTAATGTTTTCAAGAAATATGTTTTCAACACTGATAAATAATAAGAAATGTTTGAATGATTTCACATGATTCTGACGATTATGTGACACTGAAGACTGGAGTAATGGCTGCTGAAAATTCAGATTTGCCTTAACAGGAATAAGTTTGAAAATATATTAAAATAGAAAATGGCTATTTAAATAGCAATATTACTGCTTTTAATTTATTTTGATAAGAGACTTCATTCAAAAACATTTTCTTTAAAAAAAATAGTACCAACCTCAAACTTTTGAACAGTAGTGTATACAAGCATTTTTTTAAGTAATGGTGTGTTCAAGTTGTAACGAAAATATGTTCTTACTTGTTACTTGATGATTAAACAACATAATATTTTTAGAGTCAGATTACGGAAGTACAATTGTACTGTAAATGCCGTTCCATTTTGACTTTAAAAGAATGAACCCCATGCAGATTCATATGCAAGTAATCTTTTAGCAGATGCTATTATCCAAAGCGACTTACTAAAGTGCACTTATGACCGGGACAATCTGTCTGGAGCAATCTGGGGTTAAATGTCTTGCCCAAGGGTACAATGAAGAGAAGGGTCCCTCCTTACTAGGATTAAACCAGTGACCTTCTGGTCAAATGCCCTAAGCATAAGCCAACACAACCTCGTCAGATTAAAAGAAATCGAATCAGCACCAACCCATGAAATCATCCATAATTTCAACTTCATCATTTCTAAAATGTTCACAAGCTTGCAGCTCTGAGCTGCAGTCCCAGGTTTCCTTTAGGGAAACATCAAAGCTCGAACTGGCCTTTGATGTCAGAAGAGCTGAGCCGAGCGGCATCCATCTCGCCAGTCTGCCCTGCATTTGTTTACAGCCCTGCTCTTGGCTAATATAAAGCAGAACGTGTGCGTGTTACACACACCCAAACTAGATGAAACAAGGTTTCTGCCAAAAAAGCGTTTTTTCTAACATAATGATACTCCCGTGACAGACACGGCAAGCCTGATAGAGGCACGGTATACGGCATCCGATGATTACACCGGGGACACGGAGCTAATGACAGCTCTCCATACCACAGACAGAAAACACTCCCTATCTTCTGCAGGCCTCGCGGCCACAGTGCACTTCTGCTTCTTCAGCAACATGCATGTGAGATAATCTATTTGGGAATGGATGGCGACCACGGAGAGTCACGGCTTGGCGTTATCCCTTTCCTGGATCTCAAGAGCCCGTGGCTTGGCATGAAGGAGGAGCCGCGGTTCTGTGCGTCTGCATGAAGAGTTACAGCAAGCATGAAGTGAATTAGACAAAGCATCTCTTTTTCTCTCCCAAGGTCACTATTGAGCTTTAATGGAATGAATGCCTACACGAAAATGGTTCTTCTTTACACGCCCATTCAACAAAGCTTGTTATTTGAACTTGTACTCCCTTGAGACGTGTACTGTCCCTCAGATCATACACATCCCTCCTTCTGTTCTTACAAACGCAATGCCAAGCGGCGAAGCATGGGAACACGGTGTTAACATGCGTTTCTGTGTGGGAGTGATTCTGAGCACGCTTCCAACCTTATCTCTCCTCACACTTGTGATCGGTGTATTTAAACACCTGCTCTTTTGTGCTTCTCACACCTCTAGCCAACCTGACGCTTTTTACTCTGTTTTGTCCCTTACGGTGCATTTAGGGAGGGTGGTTTCCCTTCAAACTAATGTCTAAGGTCATAAAAAGTGTACAAGTCATACTATATACTGCCATTGAAAAGTTTGGGGTCAGTGTGATTACAATTTTTTTTATTCAGCAAAGAAAAAAAATGAAATTGATCAAAAGTGACAGTAAAGACATTTATAATGTTACAAATGACATATTTTTAATAAAAACTGTTCTTCTGAACTTTCTATTCATAAAAAATGTGTATCACGGTAAGCAGTTGTTTAACTGTTTTCAACATTTACCATAATAAATATTTTTTTAACTCCAAATCAGCATATTAGACTAATTTCTGAAGGATCATGTGACTGGAGTAATGGCTACAGAAAAATCAGCTTTGGCAATCTACATTTTAAAATGTATTATAATAGGAAACAGTTATTTTAGACTAGAATGATATTTATAACAATATTACTGTTTTTTGTATTTTTGATTAAATAAAGGCAGAGAAAAACCTGCCAACCCCAAAGTTGTAGACAGTAGTGTACACTGGTGTAGATAAAAATGTGTGTATTAGGTCAGTTTGGTACCTGTGTGAAAAAATGGCATAGGTTTTAAAAAGTAACAAGTAATAGTAGGTGGAGGTTAATATATTGGAAGTCAAACTTCTGCACAATGCAGCTCAAACACCACATGACACCCAGCTAGAAAGATGACAGGTGATTATAAAAGCTCATTTTCAACATCAATAATTTCTTGGGGATAATAAGATCAGGTTAATAAAACAGAGAGAGGAACAGCTTTTAGGGTAATTAGTTTTCATCACACGCCCATGAAAACATTTGATGACTCATTTTAGATGCAAAAAAAAAATTTCTGAAATGTTGGGATTTAGGATATATATGCCTGTTGTAACCTAGATCCCTTGAGACAATGGGCAGGAAGTGCATTTGTACTGAATGTGTCCAAACCAGTTTTTGGTTCCCATGTTCATGTTTTTACAGATTTTAAAGGCATTTTTAGAAAGACTGACTGTTGCCATTAGCACTACTGGCAGTGATACTTGGGATATCAATAGTTAACACTGATGACAAATTTATAAACAATGCTGACATTATACTATTGCTATTATGCCCAAATTACACTTGGGTCATTCCAAGAAAAGAGTCTTTTCCATTTTGAAAAGGTGACATTTCTGTACAATTTTAAACATTCCAACAGAAAAGTCTTAACTGTTAATAGACTGCATTTATACAAAAATAATAAAGTGGTGATCAATTGGAAGTAGCCACAAATCCTTTATTATGATGTACATCTGAGTGGATTAATTTCATGCCGACTTTAAGAAACACAATGTTAATAAACTGCATTGTGCCATTTCAAGCTAAATTTCCAAATAAAAATGCATTAGGACATTATGCTATAAATGCAAAGGGGCGTATTGCACAGGGGTGACGGTTCATTTAGCCATTAATAGCCTTGTACTCAAGGTCATGACACTACATGTTGATATTTCCTCAAATAGCTTTCGATAATCTGTTGTTTACTGTACAAACTCATGGTAACAGGACTGATTATGTAAGATTTTTTAAATAAATCTCAAAATATATGATCAAATGTATTTTATTGTTTATGCACTTGTTAGGGGAAGTTATGACTGACATATGACTTTAATAAAAAATATATATATATACCCTATATATATAGAGAGAGAGGGAAAAAAGACTAAATGTTTATTATTCCACATTAAATTTCAGTGCATGCAGTAGCCAATGATATCTCACTGAGAATTACAAATCAGCACTGTACACATTTTTGATTTGAAGCTCTCACTATAATGTAGCACTTATCGTCTCTTTTTGCTATCATGTACATATAAACAGATAAGAGTTTACAGTGCACTGTGAGTGTGACTTTACACAAACATCTGCCACGGTGCATTGGTGATATCAACGACTGCACGCTCTTGCATTGGTGAAGGAAGTCAAAGGTGGGTCTAGTTCACCCTGGATGAAGAAAAGGTATGACACACCTCTTCACCATGTTCTATCCTGTCTGCTTTAATTACACCCAAAACCACAGAAATTAAACTGCCAGTGCCAACCATCTCCATTCTGCGATCATCACGTTAATTGCTTATTCAGTTTCCCAAGCAAATCATCCCTGTTTCATTTTGATTTATCAGTACTCACCCGAAGAGACGGAGGAACCCGACAGACTGGAGTTGCTGGACGCTGCCATCGCGTCTAATTCTGAATCTACCCGCTTACTGGCGTCTTTTAGGGCTTGACAGCTCTTCCATCTCAGTCTCTGCTCTCCTGACCTGTCTTCAGCTCTCCAGAGTTCCTCCTAAACAGCCGATAAAATCCAGCTGCGAGGGTCGGATCAGACGGGAGTCGCCAGCGCTGCCGCATTTACAGGCGCGCGTGTGGCAACAGAAGAACCATATAATGAAACTAGTTGATACAACCTCAGATATACGTACAGAATATGTGACAACTCATCTACTCCTCATCGTAATGAAAAGCAGAATTCAAGAAAACTTCCCGGACGTTCCGTGTACTGTCAGTGCCAGGAGGTTTCACCATATTTCAGGGAACAGCCAGGGATTTCACTGTACCGCTTCCATGTGCCACTTCAAGGCGCGTAATAAACACACAGTGTGTGCGGAGGCGAATCCGCCTTTTAAAGTGGAAGAGACGCGCACATTCCTCCTGCCCACCTGACCATGCTGTAAACCTTACTTGCATGCCTCTCCGCTGTGTGCTGGGACCATAAGAAAGTTGCATTCCTTCTGCTGTTCAGAATTATTATATGTTCAGAACTTATGGCTTCCCAGCACATGCTAATAGACTGTCAGTAATAAAGGTACAGTACACTTTGGTGTGCCATTGCTCTTTTTTTTTTTTTGCAAGACCTACTAACATAAAACGAACCTAGCATGAAAAGTAGCTCATTTTAAAAACATCAAATGTCTGTAGTTTATAACATCACTGTACACTTTAAAGACATGTAATTTAGTCACACCCACTTAAAAAGCATGTTGCACTGACCAAAAATATAGTATAAAGTAGGCCTAGGTCCACTTTTTTTTGTGCCAATGTGTGTGTGTGTGTGTGTGTGTGTGTGTGTGTGTGCATGTTTATGTGGTTTATGAGGACACAAATTTGTATAATAACATGGGTATGACATGGGTATTACAACGAGAAGGTGATTTATGAGGACATTTCCAGTGTCACCGTAATTCAAAAGGCTTATAAATAATTTAGAATTAGTTTTTTTTTTATCTAAAAATGCAGAAAGTTTCCTGTGAGGGGTAGGGTTAGGGGTAGGATTGGTGTAGGGCAATAGAAAATACGGTTTGTACAGTATAAAAACCATTACGCCTATGGAGAGTCCCCATAAACCATAAAAACAACCGTTTGCGTATGTGTGCGCGCGTTTTTGTGACAAATGAGGACATACATTTGTATAATGACAAAGGTATGATATAGGTATTACAAGGAGAAGGTGACTTTTCAGGACATTACCCCATGTCCCCACTTTTCAAAACACTTATAAATCACACAGAATGGAGTGTATTGAAAATCTGAAATAGCACAAAGTTTCCTGTAAGGGGTAGGTTTAGGGGTAGGGTTGGTGTAGGGCAATAGAATATACGGTCTGTACAGCAGAAAAACCATTAGGCCTGTGGGATGTCCACACTTTTCACAAAAACAAACCTGTGTGTGTGTGTGTGTGTGTGTAGCCTATATATAATTTATATTTATATATTATATTTATTAAAGTCTGAGGTTTGTAACCAGCATTTGAGACATGTTTAAATACAGTTTAAACCCCTCATTTGTGTGCTTTTCTAGCAATAAACATCAATTAAATAGTTTCATGAATGCAGTCATATCCGCGTAAAAATGTATTTATTACTTGTTGTCCATTCATTATGTTTCTTATTGGGTGTCACAATTTTAAGGAATCTTACATTTGTGTAAAAAGGTGGTCTCATGTTCATTATACACAACATGAGACACAGATTAAATGTTACATTTTGGCCATTACAATTCATTCATATTTTAAAATTGTTTTTTTTATCACAGTGTGTTGTTCAAAATATGACATTGTTGCATGATTTTAATTGTTCGATGCAGCCGACAAGGTCAAGACTTCTGATGATGGACAGACCAAAATCATCTTTCTGTCTTTCATGTGTGCTGTTAGGCCTACATGCCTCTCAAGTGAGCCGTGGCATGTTATACAAAGCTAGGTCGGAGCAAGTTTTTATTGGGGCAAGTTGTCATATGTATTTTAAATGTGTTATAATTTATACAATTTACTTATTTGTTGGCCAAATAGTTTTAATATTTTTAATTGACATATTTTTCTGTTTAATTAATTGTGTTGGCTTCATAATTGTTTTACAATGTTTATACTTTGTCATTTGTTTTCTTTTACCCGATTAGAGTTTGATCAAAAGTCCATTCTATAGCTACTGTTTGAGGGCAGGTTCCATTCTGACAACATACCCTATAAAGTGTGACAACACGACTTGTTTTTGAGGGAAAATTCAACCTGTGTTCAACATACAGTACTATAACAGCTGGCATGTTCAATGGCTTTTCGTGGTCAAGACTTTAGATGACTTAGATGACAACTAGAAGGTCTACTACATAACTAAAGCATAATTATATTGGGAAAGTTGATAAATGGGTTGGGAGCTGCTTCTCTCAAATAGGCCTGTGGGGTCAGTGTTTTCGACTGAAGTTCCTGGTTTCACTGCGATCACATGACATAGCCCATCGTCATGTGACTGCAACACATACAAAGCGTGATAACAAGCCGATCTGTATTTACTGTACTTCAGTTTCATATACCGATGCAAACGGCTTCTGGATATTGATTGGCATCTGGCTTCAAGGTAACACTATTATTATCATTGATCAGAAAAACAAGATGTACATAAATGATGATCAAGTATTTGATTTGATAGCAACCTATTAAGTCTATTACTTACTAATTACTCATTTCTGTTCTTATATGCATAACTCATTGTGTTGCGATTGCACGTTATTTGTACGTACGTTCCTTATTTTTCATGACTGACATGAGATTTGTCGTTTTGTTCTCATCTGATATGTTTAGGCTTGTAAAGACAGATGGCAGTGGGTAATACGAGCCTTTTAATATCATGCTTGATCATTGATCCCCGTGTCACATTTCTTTGCTGTCTGCAGTCGAACCTCTACAATGCTGAGGCTGCTGTTCCTCTGGGCTCTTCTGGAGTCTGTCAGCTCCCGCGGTTGTTCCTCGTTCTTCTGCCGGAAATCACACCGTGTGAGCGGGTCACGTTTTGGGGTTGACCCGGGCAAACCCCTGATGCTCACTCCCTACCTAGAGGAAGGCAAAATAGAAGAAGGCATGCTTGCTGTTTGCTCAGAATAATTTCAGTTCCTCTTCTTTCACTTTAATTTGCCTTCTGCTAAACAGAAAGTTAGACAGTCTATCACAACGTATGGAGAAGTTAGTGAGGGATTGATAGATCAGTTGACTTGGTTGTCCAAAATAAAATAATTTATAACTGCTATCATAAAGTTTCGGATTGATATGCTAATATGCTTATGTATTTCGGATGTGCAGCCAAAAAACTGAGTTTGGTGGGACCCCTTCCTGGTGCCAATGTCAAAAGTTACTCGGGATATCTCACTGTGAACAAGACCTACAGCAGTAACCTTTTCTTCTGGTTCTTCCCTGCCCAGGTAGTATAAAGTTATACATTTAGTTTTGTAACACATGAACAGCACTAAAGATAAGACTGATCTGCTGACTAGCTTCTGTGTCAGTTGGCAACACTTGAGTCAGGTGTTTTCAGAAGTCGCACTCAACAAATGACAGCATTATTTTCTGATTTAGTGATGTTACTGCTGTTGACTGCACACTTATTTATTGTAGCATGATTTTCTGTGTTTAGGAGAGACCTGAGACGGCTCCGGTGCTGCTGTGGCTGCAGGGAGGACCTGGAGGCACCTCCATGTTCGGCTTGTTTGTGGAGCATGGCCCGTATTTTGTACATAAGAACCTCACATGTGAGTACAAACGCCTGTATGCCATGTTACATTATGTTGATGGAGATTAGCATGTTTTTTCTGTGTCTTATGAACATTGTATTATAGATGTTGTTTTTTTTTGCTTAATAGTGAAACTCTACATTTCAGATATCAATGTGTTAAATTACCTTGGAAGCTTAGACTTTAACGCTTTGCTGTCTTTCTGCAGTGGGCTATAGGGATTTCCCCTGGACATCACGATACTCTGTTCTTTACATCGACAACCCGGTGAGTTTAGTGTATTTGAATTATTTCAGACTCAGATTGATATGTCTGCAAATGAGGGCTGTCGAAGTTAATATTCCCACATGTGATATATTAGATACTGTATGTACATTTCTTCCCAAGTGTTATGTGCAATTTTCTGCAAATCACTTTTATAGATAATGTCCTCATGAATTAAACCCATATGATATGTTTAACAAAAGTAGTTCGCTTAAGTCATTTTCACTTAATTCCTGAAAACATCTTTAGGAAAATGTGTTGTATTATTTCCCTTGTTTTTCATGCAATTTAAGAATATTTTTGTATTATTTTGTTTTTATAATTTTGAAGTGAGATAGGTAAAGAGCATTGTTGCATACATCTGAGCGTCTTTATATAGAGATGCACATATATTCTGTCGTGTGTGTCATCCACACAGAATCTAAGAATATAATTATTACACACATTATTTCTTTCTTTAAGAAGGAACTGAATAAATTAAATAAATCACATTTATTTGATCACTTGTCAGCCCTTCTGCACTCATATACTAATACAGTTTGTGTGACCAATGTATCTATGATAGGTTTTAATTAAATTATATATCTTAAATGGATATTTGTGGTTAATTTTTAAGGTTGGGACAGGATGGAGTTTCACTGAAGATGACCGAGGGTTCGCCCAAAACCAGGATGATGTGGGCAGAGACTTGTACAGGTACGATGGCAAAAGTTTACTGTATATCTAAGACAACGTGAGATGTATGTGCTAAATATTTGTTTGTTTTTTTCCTTGGCAGTGCCCTGACTCAGTTCTTCCAGATATTCAGTGAGTTCCAGTCTAATCCATTCTACGCTACAGGCGAGGTGAGGAAAGGGACCTCATTTTGGATTGATGCAATCAGAATCCAATTCTCTTGTACAGTCAAAATACTGTGTTGTTAACTATAATTAACTTTTAAAATCCATAGTCATATGCAGGAAAGTATGTTCCAGCCATTGGCTACTACATCCACAAGAACAATCCCTCTGCCAAAGTGAAGATTAACTTCAAAGGAGTGGCCATTGGAGATGGTCTGTGTGACCCTGAACTGGTGAATGAAAAGGATATTTTTTAAACACCTCAAGTGCCAGATAATTATGATTTACAGTAGTGCTATTGCTCTGAATTGGCACTGAGGCTTTATAAATATTACAGTATGACTTTTTGTAAAGCTGCTTTGAAACCATATGTATTGTGATAAATTTGACTTGACTTTGACCTGTGTTCATGGGTGGACTTTAATCTCTCTAATCCACTTTGTCTCAGATGCTGGGAGGTTATGCAGATTTCCTCTATCAGACGGGTCTCGTGGATGAGCTGCAGAGGCAGCATGTGCAGCAGCAGACGGATGCAGGAGTCAAGCTCATCCAGGAGCAGAGATGGGTCGAGGCCTTTGAGGTGAGTGTGATACAGTAGATCAGGGCACTGAGGCTTCTTCATTACATCAGTTCTGAAAACACCTCGTCTCTCCCTCAGGTTTTTGACAGTTTACTGAATGGTGATCTTGTTCCTTATCCCTCATACTTCCAAAACGTCACCGGGTGCACCAACTACTTCAACTACATGCAGTGTCAGGTGCACCAGTGTCACATATTTCATTACAAGCAAATGGATGGGAATGAGGTCTTCTTGATTTGAATGGCTAGTTTGTCTCATTCTGTGGTTTTTTTTCCTAAACAGGAACCTCCAGATCAGGAGTATTTTTCTGCGTTTGTGACTCTGCCAGATGTTCGTCGTTCCATCCACGTTGGTAATCTTACATTCAATGATGGCTCAGATGTTGAGAAGCATCTGCTTCAGGATGTCATGAAGTCCATCAAGCCCTGGTTGGGCGTCCTCATGGACAACTATAGAGTGAGGAAACAATTCCATTGTTTGTGTTGGGAGCTTTATGGCCTTTGTTAAATGATATAGTAACTCCTTCATCATATTTAATCCTTGGGTTTAGGGATGCACAATATATCAATACCATATTGATTATGGGTCAAAATTTGAGATTCTTTAAAGTGCCCCTATTATGGGGTATGAAAGGTTCATATTTTGATTTTGGGAGTCCCCAACAACAGGTCGACATGCATGCAAGGTCAAAAAATACTTTCATTGTCTTATAATATGCATTTATTTTTACCTTATGCCGAGTTCACACTGCACGATTTTAGCCCGATTTTTCACTCGCCGACAGGTTTTGCAAAATCGCCGACAAATGCCCGAAATTGGAGGCAAATCGGTGCTCGTTCACGCGAGTGACAATCACGCAGTGTGAATTATCAAAGACGCAATCTGAGGGAATCGCCGACGCCCGTGAAATATTTGGCATGCTAAATATCTGGAGCTGTCGGCGATTCACAGTCACGCTGTGTGAAAGGAGTTCTGACTGAAAAACACATTGGCGATGACCTACAGCCAATGAGAGACCGAGATACAGGGCAGCGGGAAGTTTGGGTAGTTTGCGGACCAGTGTTGCCAAATCCGCGATTGCCGCCGGTTGTTTTTTATGTCAGCAGGTTGAAGCGACCCCAAAAACGTGATATTTAGGCCCTGGAATGTGAATTGTACCAGGAGAACCCCGCCAAAAAAATTTGTATTTTACCCCCCGAACGCGATTTTTACTGGGGGACCCCCTCGAAAGGAATTGGGCTATTTTCAGGCTAGTTTTGAGTAGTAATTGGACGGGGGTTTTTTTGCGAAAACCTGGCAACCCTGCACCAGACAGAGCTGTCGGCGATTCTTCCTATTGTAAAGTCATGCAGTGTGTAACCTCCTGTCGTCATTCCATCGTGAAGTGTGAACACAGCAACAACTGAATGCTACCCCAGATAGTCGTTCAGTGTGAAACCAACAGTGATGCAACGTCTTTGAAAATCGTGCAGTGTGAACTCGGCGTTACTTGCTCAACGACTCCCAAAAGATTCGCGCAACGATTCATTTTTCCAAACCCCTCCTTTGCGTGACGCTAATCTGCGGTGATTGGTCCGATTGGTCTCATTTTCATTTCATCTCGCCTGTAATGCCTGATAAAGCAGCGTTTGTGAGCGCAGTGCTGCTTCGTGTACAACATTACCGGCGAAACAGCTATTTTTACCGCTCCAAAAGCGGCAACTAGTGGCAAAGAATAAATTAGCATTTTCATTCAGGCCAATGCAAAAAGACCAACAAGTAGGCGGACAATATGCTAATGTTTCATGTTGACGTCAACATGAAACGGCTTGGGATTCGTTTTAAAAACGACTCGTTTCATTGATTCAGAGTCGACTCTTTCTTTTGAGAGACAATAACTTTATACACGGTGCACTTTCAGATTTAAAACTTTGCAGGATGTTTTCATTCACTTAGAGCTGTGTTACACACTGCATGAAAGGTCATTTTCAAAAATCCATTATAGGGGCACTTTTAAGTTGAGTAAGTGTTTGTCTTGAAATATTGCCAACTATATAAAAGTTATTCTTACGTTTACTTTAAAAATGATTTCACAGCAAAAAGGCCTGAAGAGGACATTTGTAGAATTATACTAAAAGGCCTTTTATTTGCTAAAAAGTATATACTGTCAATGTAAAACTGCTTTTTCAGCAATGTTTTGATCATGCTGATAATTTAGATGCCTTAGAAATTTTCATATCAATTATGATACAGTAGGCGTTATAGGGTTAATATCCATTGTTGTTATATTGTACATTTATAACCTGTGCCATTTCAAATGATTGTATTTTTTATATTGAATATTCAAATGAATATTTTTAACTGATAATTAATCTGTTTATTCAGGCAAAATTATATCGAATTTCCAGCTATGACTTAAATACTATCAGATTATTGTTTTGGACAGATTTTTTAAATTGATAGAGTAGTTTGACAAGGAGAATAATTTATGGAAGTGGATTTAATATTTGGAATTTCAAGATCACATCATATATTCCAAACTCGCTGTATAAAGTTGGTCAGTGTTTTGCCTTGTGTTAAGTTACTTGAATTGCTTGTATTTTTAACGCAGTGTCCCTTGAATTATTAAAATTGAATAGACCCCATAGCTATAAAAACTCTCACTTAGGATTAATCTGTGGGATGGATTTGATCGTGTGTTCGCAGGTGTTGATCTACAGTGGACAGCTTGATGTCATCGTTGCAGCCCCTCTAACTGAGCGCTTCCTGCCCACAGTGAACTGGTCTGGAGCGGACGAGTATAAAAAAGCAGAGCGCTTCCACTGGAAAGTCCAGCCCAGTGATACTGAAGTGGCAGGTTACGTGCGACAAGTAGGAGAGTTCCTTCAGGTGAGGGTCTGCAGTATTGCTATATCAATATATTTAAATTATCAGCCAATATAGT
This sequence comes from Sinocyclocheilus grahami, assembly GCF_001515645.1. Classification (NCBI taxonomy): domain Eukaryota; kingdom Metazoa; phylum Chordata; class Actinopteri; order Cypriniformes; family Cyprinidae; genus Sinocyclocheilus; species Sinocyclocheilus grahami. The sequence continues at coordinate 747,655 of NW_015505587.1, read as the reverse complement.
ATCTAATTTTAAAATGATGATCATTGGCTGAACACACAGCCTTGTCAGCAGATAAGAAACAAATATATTTTAATGTATAATTTCTCTGTTTTCTTCTCTGTAGGTAATTGTCAGGGGAGGCGGGCACATTTTGCCTTATGACCAACCAGAGAGATCGTTTGACATGATTGACAGATTCCTTTCTACAGATGGATTCTCATCACACTGACACACTAAATTCATATAGAATGCAAAGCAGGGGTGTCAAACTCAATTCCTGGAGGGCCGGAGCCCTGCAGAGTTTAAATAAAACACACCTGATCCAACTAATCAAGTCCTTCAGACTTATTTGAAAACAGGGTTGGAACACTGGGGCTCCGGCCCTCCAGGAATTGAGTTTTTGACACCCCTGATGTAAAGTGACCACTGAATGAATCGTTGTTCAGTTGTGTAATGTGTGTTTCAGTGCAGAAGTCTGTGTGCTATTATGAAAAAGGGTTAGGGGTTATATTTTTATTGCGCTACGTGTTAAGTGTCGGGGCTATGGTTTTATTGTACATGATCAATTTTTGATTAAAGTGTGATTTGATTATAATGTACTACCTATCTTGTTGTCTTTTGAATCCAGATGGATATTTTCATCTATTCAGTGTGATGATCGTTACTTTTAGTTAGCTATGCCAGCATAATTATTCACTCCTTGTATCTGCACAGCTAGCAAAAGAAATAAATACAACAACAAACAGTGACACTTTTGTTATTAACTAGTTGGTTTTTAGCATGAATATTACCAGCATGTTAGCTGTTTATTAGTACTTACAAAGCACATATTAATGCCTTACTCTGCATGACCATATTTTAGATCCCTTACTCCGATCCCATACCTAACCTTAACGACTACCTTACTATTAATAAACAGTAAATTAATAGTTTATTGAGACGGACGTCGTAGTTAATGAGAATTAGTCCCCAGACTAAAGTGTGACCAATAACAGCCTCTATTAGTATGTTAGTTTTCTTACAGGGCGTGCAATGCTGTACTGTAAACTGTAGAATAAAAGATGTGCTTCAGTGCATACAGAAGATGAGAGGAAGAAGCAAGAAAGGAAATAACAGAGGTAGACATTCAAGACTGGTATGAACTACTTTAACAGGAAGGAAACAGGTTCATTTTATATTAGGATTGGAAATCAAAAATAGGCTAGATAGAATATATAGATTCGCCAATAGCACACCATGCCAAAAATAATGAAACGCATTTATATTTAATGAAGTGTCTTGAACTTTTAGCCGTTTGTGTCCTCGGTGTTTTTAACAGCATTTTCTTCGTGTGTCCGGCAGGGGGCGACAGCTGGCTGTATAAAAAAAAACAAAAACGAATATTTCATATTGGTAGTTGTTACTTATAAAATCTATGTGGCATTTATCCTATGAATGTACGCGTTTTCTACAATTAATGTCTTAAATGTATATGGCACTTGTATTACTTCATGCTAAATTTTTTGTTTTTTAATGTCAATTTTTATATTGCTGGTTGTTTGGCCATGATAATGTTAAGGTTTTTGCAACCAGTCAGTCCTATTCAAACATTACTGTTTTCAACCTTTTATTTTTTTTTAAATATATATATATATAATATATAAATAATAATAATGATGATAAGAACATCATCATCATCCATCATCATCATAATCATAATCCTCATTATTATTATTATTATTATTATTATTAATCATAGAATTAAATTATTATAATTTATAATTTACAGTATGTGATAACTTATTTAAAAATATTATTTATATAAATTATATAAATAAAGGTACAAAGTTGTCTCTTGAAGGGTTCTGCAGTGACAAGTTGTAAGGTACACACCTTTCTTGGACATTTTTTCTAAACATGTATGTGACAGTATTTTATCAATGTATTTAGTGCATAAATATTGAGCAAAATAAGTGTTCATTTATTTATTTTGGTATATATGCTATTGGCTACTTTATATTGTAATGTCCAATGTGTGCATCTGTATCAAAATCCAGGGGACCCTAGTACATTAAATAATCAAATAAAAATTGAACGCTTGTGATTGTCACCTTCAGAAGTACTCTGCAGACTAAAGCTCTAGTTCTCATGCAAAACATGAAAGAAAAATGTGAAAAGCAGTACTTGAAAATGTCAATACCGCAATCTTATATTTTTAATGTTAACAAGCTGCATGTTTTGTAAGTGACAAAATCATGAATTGGCAGAGCTTTGTTACAGAACAAGTGCTTTATTTTCATATTGTAATATAGCTGTTGTGATCTCACATCTGTACATTTGCATAAACACAAACTGTTCAAGGCATTAATAAACATAAAATATACAAAGTTATGCAAGCGTGTGTGAATTCATGAATTCAATATGCGTAGCAAACAATGCAATGTTTCAGCTCTGAAATGAACAGGCAAACATTTGTAGACTGCAAGTGCTATGCAAACATTATTTACAAACAAGTACCAAACATGTACTCCTTTCAAAAAGAAAGGTGGTTGCATTACGGGAACAAGATTACAAAAATGTATGAAAATTTATACAATATTTATAGTTTTGTGGCAATGATACATTTATAGTTTTATTACTGTGTATTCATTGTCCTCCACCTAAAATATTTATATTTTTAAACTATGCACACAAAAGCACATATATACTCACGCGCACACAAAAAAACACTCCCTCCGTTTTATAAGAATGCTATTACAAAAGACATCCATCCAACATCCTAACAAGGACTGATGCCAAATCAAATTTGAGATTAATGCTTGTTACTCACTGGGAGTAAGTGAAATATTTCCAGTTCAGTGTGTTCTTGTATGTTATGTTGCTTGGGTAAGAGATGACGTGGCCCTGCGTAGATACGCTCCTGACCTTGCTTTGAAGTGTAAAGATGCAGGAGATTAACTACAATGCAACTTTAGACAGTTTAAAGTCCTCCATAGAGATCCAAACTGCTTTTTAGCAAGCCCCTCCCACCATATTATTACATCATCACATAGGGTTAAACACTGCAAAACTTGTGAGTGTGAAGTCTGAGATGTCAACGAGACTGAAAATGCATGCGTGCACAGATCTCAAGTTAACTTTCAAGCTCACAATCCAAAAACATTGAAACTCACACCCTTTGTGGGCATCAGAATCCCATTCGAAACCACATTATGATGCTACATGCACAGAAAACATTGAGTTACTTAAAGGGACAGTTCACCCAAAAAAAATTGATCATCATTTCAGGTGTGGTCACATTGGGTAAAAAAGGTACATTGTCTATTGACGTCTGTGTAAGCTGTGCTTTATACATCTATACACTATTGACACTTTAAAACCAAGCAGTTTCTGTTCTGGTCAGTGCAGTGAATCAGTTGCAAAATCTGTGTAGGGAAACCTTTCTCCATCACACGAAATTCCTGTTCTCATGGATTCCTGTTGAAATGACTGGATTTCGTCCAACAAAAATTTGGTGAACAACAGTAAATGTAATTGTAACAGTAAAGAACATATTTTGACAAATGCTTTAGCGTGTTTTTGTCCGTGCTGTGAAAGTTAATGGGGGTCCAAAAGTTTCAAGAACCAAAAAATAAATAAAGCTAGCGTAAAACGAATCCAATCAACTCCAGTCTTCTGAAACGATACTATCACTGAAGAAAGCAAAGTGGTTATTCGCTCTCAAATCAAATCAATGATTTTGATTCAATGAATCACCATACAGTATTTAATCAATGATTTTATATTTTACACTACCTTTACATCCTTTTCGAAGTTTGCAACGTTTGGACCCCATTGACATTCACTGTATGGACAAAACTGTAAAAAGTTCTTCAAAATATGTTCTTTTGTGTTCTGCAGAAAAAAGTTAAGAAAGATACAAGTATGCAATGAAATGAGGGTGAGTAAATGATGACAATGTTCATTTTTGGGTGAACTATCCTATGTGAATTATGCTGGGAAACAACCAAACCACCATCAGGTCCAACAAAATCAACAATAAAAGCACAATCATGTTTCCAGTTCACCTCGATGTCACCCATTTCACAGTGTGACAAACAGGTTTTATCTAAAGGGACAGTTTTAAGTCTTAAAGCTACAGGAGCACCTCCAAAACCCAAGCCTTCAGGGTTCGAATTGTGTCCTTCTTGGGGTGATCCTTTCAAGGGTCCAATCCCATTGGTCCGTACAAGTTGCGTTACTCCATAGATTGACAGTGGCTGGCTCTCGCTGGTGTGGGAACTGGGAATCGCTGAGTCTTCTATATGGCTATTCCATCCTCTGCTGCTCACAGAGGTCAAAGTGCATAGACAGCTACAAGACTTCCACCTCTCAATGTGGAGGTCGTTTTGCACGCTCTTGTTCCAAACACAGTGCTACGAGGCAAGGCGAAGGGAATCAATATGTTCCATTTAGGAGGGATGAAAATTCCTCTACAAACTGTGAAAAACATGAAACAGAGTTCTGAGCTTAGCTGCTGGAAAAAAGGCCCTTTTCTCTCCTCGTGATGCTAAGACATTTCCAGCTTGCCTGTATTCTCATCACAGGCCTCCTTGGTTCAAGAAGGTAGAAAAGTCCTTTAATACCAAAATGAGTCCGGAACAAAACAGTGTCCACAATAAAACACTAGTAGTTAGTCTTTCCAAAAAAATCTAAACAATGTCAAGACCTTGATAAATGCAATCAAGGTATTACTAAGGACTGACATTCTTCCCTCTGTGAGTATTTAAGACGTATTCAGGCACATAGTGACATTTGGAAAGCAGTATCTAGATCGGTCTAGATCAGTAACTGTGTAGAAATAGTAAAATGCTACATTTTCGCAGCGGAGAAAAACTAAAGTGGACCATATTGCGTCATTATTTGCAATTAGACAAGGAAAATGCAACTTAGGTCCGTGACACACCAAGCCAACAGTTGGCTGTCTGCTAACGCCAGGCCGTCATTAACGTCATTGGTGGCTTTTTGGCCGATTGAGCAAGTTGGTGAGAAAGAACCAGCGCGCAAGAAGAAAAACAAAAGTTACGAAAACAAGCAAATAACTCAAGTCAAGAGGCCGCACACAGATGGCTGTTCTAATTTTACAACGTCCAACCTGAGCATTCCAGTATGCAAATATTTTCATAATGATATGGCAACGAAAAATCTCTGAAATGAAGAAAGTTGTAAGAAACACTGCTTTGTTTATGGTTTGTATTTCTGTAGTCCTACGTTTTGGTTTCCATTTTTGAATGATGAATACTGTTGTCGACTACTGCCACCTGCTGGTATGGAAAGTTTTTTCTTTTCACGCGTATGCAGAATGTATGTACTAGTCGGCCTTTGGTTGTAGCCTTTGCGGCAACTTTTTAGCCCAGACACAGGCGAAGCAACACAGTCGGCTTTCATCGCCGCTAGTTCTTTAATGTTGGTTTGGTGTGTCATGGTCTTTAAGGTATTTAGGACTCAATGTCTTAAAGTGACAGCGGCCATCTTATAGCTCATCAGTCCATGATCATACACTCATGAGGTATATGGGATCTTGCCCACACATCCCTTACAAAGGTCACATTGGAATCTTATTATTAGGGCAGTTCACACAGAATGCGTTTTCGCGTTCCATTGCGTGACTTTTATTCGGGTGCATCTCAATCAGCTCCCTAGATCGTGAATCAGTATATCGTGTACACAGGTAAGAACCCTGGTTCATTACACATTGGGACACTGTTTCCGAGTTGTAAAATGCCACCATCAAACCTTCTATTGTGTAATACTATGAGTTTACGCGGTTCAGAAAACGGCATGTGTATTCCAGTAAGGGAACATAGTAACCATAAATGCACCCTGGTTTTTGTGGTGCATTGTGAGATTTTTTAGGGAGCGAACATTCCAGTGTATTGGAAGGATTTAGTGATTGAGACAGCCATTAAAATGGCATTGCACTGTGTTGCTGCTTTTTAACGCCTTTTGCATCTCGAGCCCTTGTCAAGTTGTAAGAAGTTTCAAATAAAAACGCATCTTGAGAACCTGCCTTTTGCCATTTTCATCTTGCATTTTATAAATGTGAAAATGCATTCTTCGTGAACTGCCCCTTACAGTAAGCTGCTGACTGTATACTAACATCTCAAAACCAACAGCACCTTTGTTGGGGCTTGACGGTTTCATAAAGACTATAGTCAAATGCAGAATTGACTATGGTCCATGTCAAGAAAGAAGCCTCATATGATTTCCTAGGCACCAAACAAACCAAGACTATGTATCAAAATATATCCTTTTACATTTAAGCCTATTAAATTAAATTTACATCACAGTCAGAATGCCCGAGGAAGATCTAAACAATACTTTGAGCAAAAACGAAAGCTAATTTTAAGTAGCATTTATGTTTTCCATAGCCTCAGGTAAAGCGAAAGCTGCCAAAAGTTTTCCATGGCATTATTTTTGGTGCAAGATTAGTTGGAGTGCATTGGTTGGAAGGCCCACATATGAGCACAAAACATACATAAAAATGTATTGAAGTATGTGTGTAATACTTAGTCCACTTGCTGATCGAAAACAGATACCGAAATGAACTGCCAGAAGAAGTAATATGCAAACTGATGAGGTCCAGGGGTAAATCTGACCAGAAATTACACCAACTTAAAATGAAACAGTTGATGGTATCTTCTGAAATGTTTGTACAGAAACGCCAAGTGAGATGTCTTCCTGGTGCAACACGATTGCAGCTGTGAACTCGCCACTCTGGGAATACTCCGAAATATCACACATGTTCAGCAGGGCATATGCTCACAGGAGCCTGTGTGAGCCTGATAAATGCATTCCATTTACATGATCTGTACCAGCTTAGGAGCCCAAAGCTGTTTTGTTTTAAGAAAATAACTTTTGAAATTATATCTGAAATGACAGGAGCTAATAGGTTGAACTTAATCTGATCTAGATTCTGGTCCGAGCGAGCAAGTGAAGACAATCAGATTGCTGAGCATGTCAGAGATTCATATTGCTTCAGGTTACTTTCATTAGGAACTCCCAATGGAGACTGACCTTCCTAATTTATCCTTTTGAATTTGATAAAAAGGGGACTGTGAGAGTAATTGTTATAACAATAAACAAAAAGGAAAGGACAGCATCTTTTTGGCAATGGAAAATTCATAGAAAAAGCTATCCAGCTATCTGAATTTTGCAATTTGTAAAGGCAGTGGTCCAGCAGAAATCCAGGAACAGATGTAACAGTTGCGTTTCCATTAGTGATGTCCTTGACAAGCGAGATGGTGCCCAATGGTTTATGAAACTCCCTTTTTTTAAGCAGACACGAATGGAGACATAAAACACACAGAACTAAACTAAATGGTAATCAGTTTACATTTACAAATTGAAAACAGATGAATAAGCAGCCACTTAGGCACAGAGGTGTGTGTCTGTCCAGGATTTGCAGTCGGGATGTCCAGCGTGTTAAAGGGCGTCAGGGGCTGGAGTCTCTAGTGGATGGGGTTAATATCTGTGCGGTGATTGGGTGCTGTGCTGGAGGTGGTGATGGTGTTGTGCTGGATGACTTGCTGCTGGGTTACAGGGGTAGGACTTCCTGCCGGACTGCTCTCTGGACCTGAGGGACAAGAGGAGAGATGAAGATGTCTGGTTGCATCCATTCAGCTGTCTGTCAGTCCATCTGTCAATCCATCTATCCATCTGTCCTTTTAGACTGTTTGTCCATCCATGCATCCACTCATGTGTCTATCTGTCCATTCATCCATTTATTTGTCTATCTGTCCATTCATCCATTCCCTGTCTATCTGTCCATCCATCCATCTATCTATTCGTCCATCTATCTATCCCTCCATCTGTCTATTCGTCCATCTATCCATGCATTCATTCATTCATTCATTAATCCATCCATATGTCTATCTGTCCGTCCATCCATTCCCCATCTATCCATCCATCCTTCCATCCATCTGTCTATTCGTCCATGCATCCATTCATGTCTATCTGTCCATCCATCCATTCCCTATCTATCCATCCATCCATCTGTCTATTCGTCCATCTATCCATGCATTCATTCATTCATCCATCCATGCATCCATTCATATGTCTATCTGTCCATTCATCCATTTATCCATCCATATGTCTATCTGTCCATCCATCCATTCCCTATCTATCCATCCATCCGTCTATCTGTCCATCCATCAATCCATCCATCCATCTAATTGTCCATCTATCCATCCATCTGTCTATTCGTCCATCTATCCATGCATGCATTCATTCATTCATATGTCTATCTGTCCATTCATCCATCCATATGTCTATCTGTCCGTCCATCCATTCCCTATCCATCCATCCATCCATCTGTCTATTTGTTCATCCATCCATGCATCCATTAATATGTCTATCTGTCCATACATCCATTTATCCATCCATATGTCTATCTGTCCATCCATCCATTCCCTATCTATCCATATTTCCATCCATCCATCTGTCTATTCGTCCATCCATCCATGCATCCATTCATATGTCTATCTGTCCATTCATCCATTTATCCATCCATATGTCTATCTGTCCATCCATCCATTCTCTATCTATCCATAGTTCTTCGAAAAAGAGTAGGGGTGTAACCCTGGCATCCTGGTCAAATTTGCCCATTGGCCTCTGACCATCATGGCCTCCTAATCATCCCCATACACTGATTGGCTTCATCACTCTGTCTCCTCTCCACCAATAAGCTAGTGTGTGGTGGGCGTTCTGGCGCACTATGGCAGCAGGTGGATGCTGCACACTGGTGGTGGTTGAGGAGATTCCCCACTTTCATGTTAAGCGCTTTGAGTACCCAGAAAAGCGCTATATAAATGTAACTAATTATTATAATTATTATCTGTCCATTCATCCATTTATCCATCCATTTCCTATCTGTCTAGCCATCAATCCATCCAACCATACATCCATTCATCCATGCATTCATATGTCTATCTCTCCATTCATCCATTTATCCATCCACATGTCTGTCTATCTGTCCATCCATCGATCTCCTGTCTATCTGTCCATCTATCCATCTACTCATCGATATGTTTATTTGTCCAACCATCCACCCATCCATACATCTATTCATCCATCCATATGCCTGTCTATTTGTCCATCAATCTGTCCATCCATGCATCCTTCCTTCCATCCATCCAACCAACCATATGTCCATCCATCCATCCATCCGGATACTTGTAGTTTAGGAAAAGTAACTGAGATATTAAAGAGATCTCATTTGTGATTTTTGTTTCCTATGAGAAGACTGTGAAAATAATAAACACCACATTGATATGAATATTTAAATATTCACAACTTCATTAATTATTGATGAATTTGGACGTTTAGAAAGACAGGCAGTGTACATTACCTGAAGACATTTATTTCAAAGTGAAAATGGAAACAATAATTCTGCATCATAAACACCGCTAGGCAACTGGTTTGTCAGTGACTGAGAAAATGAGTGTTTTCCCCTCCTCTATAACCAGGGAGTGGCTGAGTTTAGGAAAAGTAACTGAGATATTAAAGAGATCTCATTTGTGATTTTTGTTTCCTATGAGAAGACTGTGAAAATAATAAACACCACATTGATATGAATATTTAAATATTCACAACTTCATTAATTATTGATGAATTTGGACGTTTAGAAAGACAGGCAGTGTACATTACCTGAAGACATTTATTTCAAAGTGAAAATGGAAACAATAATTCTGCATCATAAACACCGCTAGGCAACTGGTTTGTCAGTGACTGAGAAAATTAGTGTTTTCCCCTCCTCTATAACCAGGGAGTGGCAGCCTCCAAACATTTAAAAAATGTCACAAGTATCTATATCAGTGGGTGCGTCCTACAAACAATATACAGTATATTCGTTATTACGTAATGCCACCTCTGGCTGTGTGGGTGTGTGATGGTACTCACTGAGGTAACCTTGAGAGTCTTTCTGCATGGAGGTGATGGGACAGTCCTTGTGTGTCAATAAAAGCTGTTTCAGTTGTGTCACCTCGTTCTTTAGCATGGTGACCTCGTTCTGCCAATAAAAACAATAATAACATGAAACACTTACAAAAAAAATCCCTCAGTGTTTACAGGAACTTAATAACTAATTGCTAGTGAAATATCCAGTCATACACTTTGGCTACAGACATAAAACAAAACATAATGTGTAGCAACATAATTATTTCACAATTATCCTCATTATTTCTCAGATAAAAACATGTATATTTCACAAGTTTCCTGGATACAGTTTGGCTTGGATTTGACTGCTTAAGAGTTATTGTCTATTGAAATTCCTTTGTAGTTTAAGATTAAGTTTAAGCTGTGTTTGGGAAATCACGTTTGTGACAGTTAGCCCCTATGGTTCCTTAGTATGTAAACAAATTTAAACAAAGGCACACATGTTTAGGATGTTCTGTTTTTGTCATAAACCATGCGATACTTAACATAATTATGACAAACATGTTGGGAAAAGGTCTCTTGTGGATGTATTGGCAGCTTCACATCAAACCTCCCAGCAGACACAATGAATTAAAGGCCAGACAAGTCTGGGTCTCATTAGAAAACCTCATAATGAACAGGCGGTGAATTCCCTACAATTACCGTTGTGGGAAACACAAGCGTCTGATCACACAGAGTTCTTGAATTTGATGAAATGATTTAGCAGAACCAATATGAAAACATGGCAGCGTTTCAGGGATGCTTGGTGGAGAAGAATCCTCGCTTTGACAGGTACCATGTTTGTGACTGTGGGGTGAATATTTCACAAAACAAGCCTGAACAATGGGACTATGGGAGTGCCAGGGTGTCTATGAGTATTCTGTCCCACCTCAGCAAACTATGCAATAACAAAGAAAAACAAACACATTTAACATGTTTTGTTCTATTGTTAGTGGGAACTTGGGCTGGGTGTTTATATCTCACTATTTTTCAACTTTTTGACAATATAAAACATACAGTATATCATCATATTTTTTTTTTCAGAGGAACCTTAATTTCAACCAAAGCAAATTTAATTTAATATAGTTAATGCAAAAAGAAAAATGAAGGCTTGTTTTTTACTAAAATAAAGGAAGAATTATATTGAAAAGTTTCATTTATATGCACCAGAATAAGAATACATCATAATAAACAGAAATGTTTGCATACATATATATATATATATATACTTTTTCTTTTTTTGCTAAATATACATTACCATTCAAAAGTTTGGTCCGTATGTTTTTTGTTTTGTTTTATTAATACTTTTATTCAGCAAGAATACATTAATGATGAAACTGACAGTAAATAATTAAATAATGTTGCAAAAGATTTCTATTTCAAATAAATTACATTCTGAACTATTTACAAAAAAAAATAATAATAAAAACATGGTTTCCCCAAAATATTAAGCAGCACAACTGTTATAAACATTGATAATAATAAGAAATGTTTCTTGAGCAACAAATCAGCATATTAGAATGATTTCTAAAGAATCATATGACACTGAAGACTGAAGAAATAGCTGCTGAATATTCAGCTCTACCAACACAGGAATAAACTAGATTTTAAAATAAATTAAAATAGAAAACGGTTATTGTTTTTACTGTATTTTTGATCATTCTTGGTGAGCATGGAGAGAAGAAAAGTCTGACCAAACCCAAAGATCTGAACGTTACAGTGTAAATATTTCAATATATGTAAATTGCCATACAGAGACTTCAATGAACATTTTTGAGTCACAATGCGAATATATCAGTGTCTTCAACTGATTCGATTTTAGTCATGAGGCAAAGAGGGTTCACAAAACGAATTCAAAATGAATTCAAATCTTTATTGTCAGCAAAATCTTTGTGAATACATCACAAGTACCTTACATTGCCTAGCATTAGTAGGAATGGCGTGGCCTAGTGGTTAAAAATGTAGGCTGGTAATTGAAAGGTTCAAACCACACTAATTGCAACCAGCGAAGCATCGACTGTGGCCTTGAGCAAGACAGGTTAACCTCAGCTTGCTCAGATAAGCAGAGAGCGAATGATGTGGCCTGATGAGGATGATCACCATGTCCAAAAGAGGTCAAGCTGTTCTGGTTTCATGGTTTTAGAGGGGGCTTTAGATATGTGTCATCTGGTCAGACTGGACCACCAGCAGGCGATCACCTGTACACCAGTTCAATCAAGCTTGGAGACCTGCTGAAAACCAGCTTGACTGGGTTAAGCTGTGGGTAGTGCAGGATATCCTCCAAAACAGACTTACATGACACAGCATCAATCTCTCAGGTAAATCTCCATGCAAATTCAAGGTCTACTGAGAGCCCAAATGGATGCGTATGAATGGAAAGCTCTCGCAGATGAGATGTGCCATGATGCACAGAGGTTTTACTGGCCTACAAACCGCACTTTCAGCTGCAGCTGGCTGTGCTCTGGTTACTCTGTAGACCTCAATAACCCATTGACCCTGCCCTCCACACAGCCGTCCCCATCTGCTCTCCATCGACAGTAGCTTCAGCTGTCAAATCAAGGGTGTTTATGAGCTTCTGTGGTCTAGAGTAAGCTAATACCGAGTGAAATATGAAGCCCCGCGTGAAATACATCTCAGTGTGTGTTCCAAAGTGAAGTGTGCTTTTTAACGCTTAAGAACAGAGGCTTTCAGCTGAGGAGAAGTGTACAAATGAGTGATTCTGACCTGCAACTGCATGTTGGTTTGGGTGAGCTCCTCCGCTTTCTTTTCTAGCGACATCACCCACACTTTCCTCTTCTGTCTGCAGCGTGTGGCAGCCGCGCGGTTCCTCTCCAGGAACTTCCTCCTGCGCTCGTCGGGGTCCTCGTCCATGACCCGTCTGCGGCGCCCTCCGCTGGGCGGCGGGGACTGAAGGGTCTGCGTCGGCTGCATTTGCTGTGCAGCTGGAGATAACTGTAAAATACGGGACAACAAACAGTCTGAAGTTACAATTCTCCCCTGAGGCATCATATTCATATATTCACAGACCTGGCTGCCAGCCAATCACCTGTCTAACATCTCATCGCTCAGACCTCTTCAGTCAGAAGCTTCCTGTCTGGGAGTTTTCTTTAAAACAACATGTGCCCTGTGCACGTGGCCCTACAGTCCTATGATGGACATCTGGGTGTGAGAAACAGCAGTGTGATTTACAGGCTGCCCCACCCTCATAAAGAGGTGTCAGGGCCCAGTTTTCCACTGCACATGTCCACTCGGACCAATACTCTACAACACCCTGAAAAACAGGGCCACTACCAGTGTACAAGGCCCACAAAAAGCTTCTTTGACATATGCTTGGCAGTTGCCATGTTTGCCGTCTTTAGATCATTACAGGTTTCTGGAGGCGATGGAAAATGCAGTGGCTTTGATGGTTTGTATGTATACAGGGCCCCTTCATTGGCTTAATAATACATTAAAGCAGAACTTCTGAATCACAAAAAGATGGATTCAGTCACCCTAAAGACCTGAAGAGAATTTTAAGTAGACAGGTTAATACAAATAACAGTGAGAGTAAAAATCTAGTTTAAAACACATGTGCCAAAGTTCTTAGAAATGTACTCTTTAGTTTACATGGGTTTGAAAACCTTTTATATCATTTTCAACAAAAATGTGGTGCAAGTAATACATAAGAACTGTTTTCATTTACAACTTACATTTTCAGCAACATACATTTTCCTTTCATATTGAACACGTGAATGTACACCTATTTTTTTTTTTTACATACTTTCAAAATAAAAAGTATTTTTAAAAAACATTATGAATCTTTACTTTATTAAATATCATTACTTTTTTTGCATCACATTACATTTTACAACCTGAACTAACCTTGCATTGTCATAATCAGGTCAAAATATCTGCTATTTTAAGAGACTTATTGGCCTTGAGTTTGCAGGTACCTTTCTATTATATAATTTCTTGTGTGTGTGTGTGTGTGTGTGTGTTTCTGCATGTTGGTTGCACCACATAACTTTGATCTGGCAGACAAAATTTTTCTTAAATATTAATAATACTTCAAGAAAACTTAAAGTGTTATTTATTTATTTAATTTTTTTATTTTTAAGAATGTCATTCTTTTAATGGTTTTTTTTCTTCATTATGACATTTTTTTTAAACTTTATTTTCAACTAATTTAATTTAGAAATAAAAAGTATTTACATTTTAATGTACAGTTTTTATATATAAACTCTGGAGGGAAAAAAAAAATCTCACACATGTTCACAATATGGCCCCAGTTGTTGTTGTTTTTTTACTCTCTCTCCGTTAATTTATCCCAACTCAAGTAAACTTGAACATTTAAATTCAGCTTAACTCATCAATCTCTACATCACTTGTATTGCAGCATTAGACCCTCAACAACTGTATCTCACTCCAGTTCAGTACCTGTGAAGCAGCAGAGTGCATTGGTTGGTGTGGAGAGGTCTGATGTCCGTGTGCAGGGTGCAGGTGGGGCGGGTGGGAGTTGTGGTGCCCGTGGCTTTGTGGGTGGTGATGGGCGCTCTGTGCATGGTTGGGGTGGTGGTGGGCATGGTGTGGGTATCCGTGGGGTGGGCCTTGCATGTGCTGGTGGGGGTGAGAGTGCAGGTGGTGGTGACCGGTCTGATCCTGCCGCGATTGCATCATCTCCATCATATGACCCATGGAGTTCATGCTGCCGTTCACCATGCCCCCTGGATGGTGGGCAAGGGCAGCTTTCAGTCTCTGAGTAGAAAAATTGGGAAAACATGTTAGCATTATGACTAGCAAGTTTCAGATTTTTCACTTAAAAAAGTATTTTATTTAGTTCACTGAAGAAAAAAAATGCACCTAGACTTTGATTAGCACCAGGGGGCCATGTTGTGAACACATTTTTTCAATGAAAATATTTAAACCTCACTAAAACAAACTATATATATAGAGAGAGAGAGAGCGAGAGAGAGAAAGAGAGAGAGAGAGAGGGAGAGACAGAGAGCGAGAGAGAGAGAGAGAGAGAGAGAGGGAGAGAGAGATTATATATGTTATTATTATTATTATTATTATTAAGAATATTACATTTATTTTTTCTTACCATATTGGCAAATTTCTATCTATTTCTTTCTACCTTAAAGCATAAACTAAAATAAAATAAAATCTAGTGGGTTTTTTGATTGAAAAACAACAAACAATATTTTAAGACAATAAATTTGTGGGTGGTGATGGGCGCTCTGTGCATGGTTGGGGTGGTGGTGGGCATGGTGTGGGTATCCGTGGGGTGGGCCTTGCATGTGCTGGTGGGGGTGAGAGTGCAGGTGGTGGTGACCGGTCTGATCCTGCCGCGATTGCATCATCTCCATCATATGACCCATGGAGTTCATGCTGCCGTTCACCATGCCCCCTGGATGGTGGGCAAGGGCAGCTTTCAGTCTCTGAGTAGAAAAATTGGGAAAACATGTTAGCATTATGACTAGCAAGTTTCAGATTTTTCACTTAAAAAAGTATTTTATTTAGTTCACTGAAGAAAAAAAATGCACCTAGACTTTGATTAGCACCAGGGGGCCATGTTGTGAACACATTTTTTCAATGAAAATATTTAAACCTCACTAAAACAAACTATATATATAGAGAGAGAGAGAGCGAGAGAGAGAAAGAGAGAGAGAGAGAGGGAGAGAGAGATTATATATGTTATTATTATTATTATTATTATTAAGAATATTACATTTATTTTTTCTTACCATATTGGCAAATTTCTATCTATTTCTTTCTACCTTTAAGCATAAACTAAAATAAAATAAAATCTAGTGGGTTTTTTGATTGAAAAACAACAAACAATATTTTAAGACAATACATTTTAAAACAATAAATTGTTTATTTTTTCTGTTTAAGCATAAATTAAAATGAATTGAATGAGGTTTATTCTTATCAAATTTGGCTTCCAAAGAAAATGTATCTTTATTTTATCTAGACAAAACATGGCTGTCTAGTGAGTTGACAAGTGAATGATTCAATTTTTTCCAATAGATTAAATGTGACCGCTCGCCCACTTTGTGACGTACATGAATGTCCGAACTAAGCCCATCACGCCCATTTACCCTCTCACCCACACACCTACACACCCTCTTACAAACCCAAACACACTATTCAGATACAGATATATCTGTCGTCACTGTCTAAGAGCTTCATCTGAAGAACGAGCCCAGCACGGTGCAGGTCTGGCAGCGAGAGGGCCCTGGGGACCCGATTTGCCCATTTCCCCTTCGGCCTACGCACTGTTGCTTCAACCGTGTGGTCTACTTAAGCTTTCACCCAGGGCTGGTCTTGGAGTCTATGACTCTAGAGACACTCAAAGCGCGTCTGTGTTTGGAATATGTTTATCTGACTGCTCTCTCTCTCTCATACAGCTGTTTTTCTGGGCAGCTCAATAAGACAACTTAGGGGTTTGAAAAAAAAGCCACAAGTATAAACATACATCCCGCCAAAATATGTCCGATGGTTTGATCTGTTGACGGCACATATAGACAAAATGAAAAAATGAAAAAGTACATAAGCATGTGCATATATACTTGTATGTCTGTGTCCATTCAGTTTGACTTTCTTAAACTTGAGCCAAGGCAAAAAAAAAAAAAAAACTCTGAGGAGTATTTTTAGAGAGTGTTGAGTCTACGGTATATATTTCCACAAAAGCTGAACAGGTAGACTGACTTTATAAGAAATGGGTCTGAGGTTCAAAAAAATAAACAAAACACATAATCTCTTCATGGCAAAAAATAATAATAATAAAACAAAATTACACATTTAAAGGGGCACTCAGTAAGTTTTTGTTTGTTGCACTGGCCAATATGAGTCTTGGGCTTTTGACACCTAATGGTGTGGATGCAGCAGCTTCATCAAGCAAAAGAAAATATTGTTTCCAATGCTATTGTAAAAAAAAAAAAACAATTAAGTTTTTAATAAAATTTATTTGTTTTCCTATTGACATGCTCTGGACAGTCTTCATACATTATATTTACACATATTTCAGTGCTTTGACCATTGTCTGCAGATCCCACCTTCTCACACGCCACGATTGGTCGATTATGTACAATGCCTGCATGCTATTGGTCAAACTACTTTTCAGTCATTACCTTCAGTGAGTATGAAAAAACAATAGGACAACAAAGCCAAAACACCAGACATTTCAGACAATTTAGAAATCCCAGCCAGGACATGTTCCAGGAAAAAGAGGACATATGGTCACCCTGTGAGGGAGACGTTACATTTAAATAATTTAAATCTCATACGTTTTCGCAAACAAATCCAAAAGAATGACAGAAAGGAATCAGACGTGTCCCTGCCATGCTCCTGTTCTCCCACACGCTCCAGATGCTGTCAGTCAGAGCTGTGTATTTGTAACAGGCAGCACATTCACTGTCTGAGAGTCAAAGCCAACTGGACTGTATGTGAGTGCCAAGGCACAAACCAGAGCACAGCATCCCTTTCTTCTCAAGCTGGTCAACCTGTGAGATGTCTTTTTTTCCGAGATGTTTTATTCTCTGACTCATCCTAGTTGCTATTTACCAAAACAAAATTCAAATTGATTTGATAAGTTGCTTGTTCTTCAGCTCTCTAAGCCAAACCATATCGTCCCTCTCTGACTGCTGGAGCTGCCAGTGCTTTCTGCCTTCACACACTTGCTGCCAAATGCACAAGCACTAACCTACCCACCCTTACTGCTGCCCTTAACTAGCATTAACGCTGTTTTCCCCCACCCTCTGCAACTTAATCCACCTTAACCCTTGCCAACACAGCAGTAATACTCCACCATTGCCTTTATCAACATTTCTGCTGCAGCACGCAAAACGCTTCCCTTTAAGAAAACACTGACAGCCACAGTGTGATATATGTGTATATGTCTAGTGTATGATTATGTGTATGATTTATATGTCTGTATTTTTTGTTGTGGTAAAATGGACCAAAAGTGGCTGCTTTGAGCTTTTTAAATGTAACTTTATTAACACAATAGCCAAAAAAGTATATGGACATTATTTAAAAGATATTGATCATTGT
Organism: Sinocyclocheilus grahami; assembly: GCF_001515645.1. Taxonomy (NCBI): domain Eukaryota; kingdom Metazoa; phylum Chordata; class Actinopteri; order Cypriniformes; family Cyprinidae; genus Sinocyclocheilus; species Sinocyclocheilus grahami. The sequence goes on along the minus strand of NW_015505587.1, from coordinate 729,709 downwards.
TACAAAATTGCTACAATAAAATTCCATTTCAAACAAATGCTGTTCTTTTGAACTTATTCATCACAGAAACCTGAACAAAATATATCATGGTTTCCACTAAAATATTAAGCAGCACAACTGTTTTCAACACTGATTATAATAAAAATGTTTCTTGAGCATCAAATCAGCATAATAAAATGATTTTTGAAGGATTATGTGACACTGAAGGCTGCTGAAAATTCAGCTTTGCCATCACAGGTATACATTGTATTTTAAAATATATTAAAATAGAAAACAGCTATTTTAAAATAGTAATAATTCCCAATATTCCTGCTTTTACTGCATTTTTTAAAAAAGGCATCTTTGGTACATCTTATCTAATGCAATTAAATTAATATTTATTAAATTATGAAATTAAAGTGTAAAAAAAACACTTTAATATATATTTTTTTAATTATTATTTTGAAATTATGCACTTTTTCCAGCACAGTTATGGGTTCACTGGTAAATTTAATCAAGAAATGGATACATTCTTCAAGTTGTGCATGGCTGTGCATGAGTCTTATCTAACATAATGCATCTAACTCTCTTCGCTAGAAAACGTGACATCTGTATTAGTCTCTAATAAGTGTACAAAGATGGATTGTATCAGAATCACAGGAGCCGAGGGACCATCTTTCAATCATTAACATACTTGACATACTGGGGTCACAGTGCACAGAAACACCTCTCACTGATTGCACCACCTGTCACTCAGCACCACTCTCACTTTGATTGGACCTGGGCAGCTGTGCACCTATCTCTCCCTCCCTCTTGTTCAGACAGATTGCACTGAGTTCCCACGCAGTGGAATGCCTCTGTCTGGGGCCATGCCACGCTAAGAGAGGGGACAAGCACGGGGGCCTCGTCGTATAAAGCTCAGCTTGGCACTGGGCCAGCTGCAGATGGAGGGAGGAAGTGAGAAGGGGGGCATTGGAGTAGCTCTTGCTCTTTTTCTTGCACAGGAAGAGCCATCCATCCATCATTTGTGGGGCATAGGGAGAGCGTCCGCTATCAGTGCTCTAATGTAATCAGTCTGGCTCTGAGCAGGGCCCCAGAGTGCCGCACGGGGTCAGAGGCCAAATGAGCCACAACAGGCTGAAAGAGACAGCTCAATGCAGGAAATACACACTTAACAGATACACTATACACACTAGTGATATGAAATACACAAGCTTTGTGCTGAAACACTTGACGAAATAGAGTGCATTAATGCCTGCCTACTTTTTCAGTGCACTTAAGTATTTTTTTCCCATAGAGATTTTAAAAAATACTTTGTTAAAGCGTTATAAGCCATGAACCAAACCAACAAGCTATGAAGTGAATCATAACATTACATTATTTGAAGCAAGAAATTGACAAAATGACAAAGGCATGAGACTGTGTACTTAACTGCTTTAGTGAGGGAAAGAACTACAATCCCATAAAGAGAAATATAACTATTAATTTAATGTTGTTGATTATATCTTTAGAAATAATGTATTTTAAGTATATTGCAAAATATGCATTTATATACACACAATTATTTAAGTATTTTGACCGCATAGCGAGACTTGATCACGTCATTTGCGGTGTTTCATGGAAGTGGCCATTCCCTGCAAGTTCTTTTGGCACAATTTGCTCACCGCGAGTTTCTGACTGGTGGAATTTTCTGTACAGTATCATGAGTAATGCAGTTTTTCACCACAAATTCAGCATTTTAAGAATCAGTTGAACAAATACCAATGGATGGCTTCAACAAAAGCATATACCATCAATTTACATCCTGGCAACTCACAGTAGGTCTGTCTAAGGTTTAATTATCTAAGTTATTGTATTATTAAAAATCACTTTCCCTATGGAGAAAATGAAAATGAATGGAGTTTTTACTTCTGGAACCCAACTGTTGCACTATATAATTAAGAAAAGAAGTCAGAAATGCTAACTATAGGATATAGAGCAAGTAATCAGCTATATATATATATATATATATATATAAATTCCATGCAGCACACTTATCAGACAGACATTTCATTCTTTAAAGCTTTTGGTAACATCAATCAAACCACTAAAACCTGCTCTGCTTTTGGCAGAAACACAGAAAAAACCTGAAACCATTAGTCACTCAACGGGCAAAAAAAAATGACACATCAAAATAAGAAAGTTAAGATCACATTTGTTAAGCAATTATTAATCTAAGATTATTCATCCTTTACACTTCCAACCAAAACTAGACTTGTCAATAATGTAGCACGAACAGAAAAGAAATGAGAATAAAAGTACTCTCACCCAAGTACTTCAAGGAAAACTTTCCCTTACAAATCTGGCAGGTAGAAATGAACAGTGCAGGGACGCTTGTAATATAACCTATTTATGTTACGTGTACATAATCTCTCATGACGTTAGCTGAGAACCCAGATCAGCGCTGATGTGTGTCACTGAGTAGGTCTCATCTGCCTTTCGTAATGAGGTGTAAACAGACATTAGAGTCGAGCCCTCAGAGCTGAAACAGCAGCTGTATTAGCCTGTAATGATAGTGCTGTCTTGCACGCTGGCACTGCAAAACCTGGGGAAAACAATCATTACTGTAACTCAAGTGTTGGCCTGTTGAGAAGCTGTCCTTTACGGGGTAACTCTCCTGAACTGAGAAGTGTGTGAAGCACCTGTGTTAGATGAGATGGAACCAAAGACAGGTGGGGACTGAATGTAAAAGTTTAAGAATTGGTCACTGAAAAACTGGAAAGGACTTTCTTGATCTGGCAAGCTCTAATCTGATTTGCCAAGCTAAATCTTTTGAAAGATACTCAAAGAATTTTTTTTGTAACACTTAGGGTACATTTACATGACAATAATGTACTAAAAACAGAAAAGGATTTTCTTTGTGTTTTTGAAAAGTTTCACATACAGATGACAATATTGTCAAAACTATCCCTGTTCACACGGATCCGCAAAAATTACTAAAATCGCTGTATAATGCATGCCAGGCCAGTTGTTGGCAATGTCACTTTCTACTAAACACTACGCACATGCACACATACCTATAGACTGAACGCATAATACGCATGTGGCAAGATGCCACCATTTTCACAAATTTGTGTTGTTTTCAAGTTTGCGTTTTTAGGCTCCCAAAACGCCATTGTTGTGTAAATGAATGGCGTTTTGGGAGTTGAAAACTGCTGAAGGCTGAAAGATGCCCCCTCACAGCAAAAATTCTTGCATAGGTTCTGCAGTGTATTTCAAACTTTATTGCAACAAGTGCCACCTACTGGTCAATAATCAGTACTTGATCGTACTTCAAGTTCATTGAAGAGTAAAGGAGGAAGCGTGTGTTTTTATGTGAATCAGTGGTGGTGCACGGATACAAAGGTAATTTCAACGGTATGTTCTACCAACCTGGAACTATTAACCATCAAGTGCGGACCTTTTCATCTGCCTAGAGACTTTACTTCTGTTATTCTGGTTGCTGTGTATATTCCACCTCGAGCAGCAGCTAATAAGGCAGCTCAACAGTTGGCTGCCCATATAATGCGGTTGGAAATCTCATATCCAGATTCAACAATATTGTTTCTTGGGGACTTTAATCATGTTGATATGAGGAAGATCATGCCCAGATTCAAACAGCTGATCAAAGTGATGACTAGATTGGATAAGATCTTAAGATATTGTGTGTTTTCTAATGCTTTTCACTCTGTGTCTTGGGCTCCATTGGGGCAATCAGACCATAATTAGATTTTTCTCATTCCTGTTTATCCATGTAAATCTAAACGTATTATACCAATTAAGAGAGTGGTCAAGGAATGGTCTGTGGAGGAAAGAGACATGCTAATGGCCTGTTTAGAGGCTACCAATTGGTTTTTAAAGAGTCATGTTTTGATTTGGAAGAGTACACTGAGGTGGTTACCTTATATATAAGTTTTTGTGAGATGGTGTGTATACCTTCTAAGGCTGTTACCATATATAATAATAATAAGCCATGGTTTAATAAGGAAATTAAAAAATTATGGAGGGAGAAGCACAAGGCATTTAAGAGTGGGGATAAAGAGCTTTATAAAATTATCAAAGGCGACTTTGAAAAAGCTGTTAAAAAGGCAAAAGGAAATTATACGTAAGTGTACATTAGAAAATAAGTTGAAGCTCAATGACACTTATGGTATATGGAAAAATCTAGAGCAGATCACAGGCTATAAGATAAAATCTCAAGTCATCTCTGATGATATTACATTGCCTGATGAACTTAATGCGTTCTACAGTCGCTTTGAAAATACAATGGAGGGACAGGTTGGTCAGCCGACGCTGCCCTCCTGGTCCTGTATTATAAGCCCTCCTTTTAAAATAGAGGAATATGAAGTCAGGGATCTCCTGCGGAAGCAGAGCAGCAGAAAGGCACCAGGCCCTGACTCCATATCATCTGCAACATTGAAGTGGTGTGCGTTCATCCTTGCCCCAGTATTCACCGATATATTCAACTGGTCGTTAAGAGTATGCAGAGTTCCAGCATGTTTTAAAGCAACTGTTATAATTCCAGTGCCAAAAAAGTCGAATATTAGTTGCTTAGATGATTACAGACCAGTGGCCCTAACTTCAGTTGCTATGAAAATCTTTGAGCGATTGGTGCTTAGGTATCTAATTTCTAAAATCTGTCTGGATTCTCACCAATTCGCCTATAAGACTAATAGGTCGGTTGATGATGCTGTGGCTCTGTGTATCCATTCAATTTTGCAACAGCTTGAAGCCCCTAATACTTATGTCAGAGTCCTTTTTGTGGACTATAAATCAGCATTTAATACAATTATTCCAGTTAAACTTTTTGATAAGTTAAAGCAATTGAGGATTCAACACTCCCTTGCTTTTTGGATTTGGAATTTTTTGTAGAACAGAAAACAAGTAGTTAAAATTAATCTCAAAACAATTAGTGTGGGGGCCCCACAAGGATGTGTGCTGTCACTATTATCGTACTCTGTATACACTAATGATTGTGTTTCACATTGTAAATCAGTGTAAATTTTTAAGTTTGCAGATGATACTACATTGACTGGTTTAATAACAAATAATAACGAATCGGACTATAGAAGGGAGGTTTCTATACTGTTCAAATGGAGTTGTACTCATAATTTTAAGGTGAATGTCCTAAAAACAAAGGAAATGGTGTTTGATTTCAGACGGAAGACAAATGCTGTTTTGCCATTGACTATTAATGGTCAGGACATTGAAAATGTTTTAAGTTTCTCGGGACTGCTATCTCTGCAACGTTAAAGTGGGACGACAACCTAAGAGGCATTATT
>NW_015505587.1:677474-724109 GCF_001515645.1 Sinocyclocheilus grahami | reverse complement strand
ACAGAACACAAGTAGTTAAAATTAATAATATACTTTCAAGTCTCAAAACAATTAGTGTGGGGGCCCCACAAGGATGTGTGCTGTCACCATTATTGTACTCTGTATACACTAATGATTGTGTTTCACATTGTAAATCAGTGTAAATTTTTAAGTTTGCAGATGATACTACATTGACTGGTTTAATAACAAATAATAACGAATCGGACTATAGAAGGGAGGTTTCTATACTGTTCAAATGGAGTTGTACTCATAATTTTATGTTTTAAGTTTCTCGGGACTACTATCTCTGCAACGTTAAAGTGGGACGACAACCTAAGAGGCATTATTTAAAAATCTCATCAAAGGCTTTTTTTCTTAAGACGGTGTTTGGCGTATCTAAAGTTGGTATGTTAAATTTTTATAGAGCTGTCATTGAAAGCATGCTGACTTTCTCACTTATAGTGTGGTTTGGCAGCTCCACAGCTCAGCAGAGAAGTCAGATTAGTAACATAACTTGGGTTGCTTCGAAAATTATTGGTTGTGATCTTCCCACTATTGATGAGATCTATGTTTCACTTTTGCAGAAAAAAGGTTTAACAATCCTGAAAGATCCCTTACATCCAGCCAGACACCTCTTTACACCTCTTCCTTCAGGCAGACGCCTTAGAGCAATTAAAACTCTACACGTTTTTTGAACAGCACTTATTGTAGGATTGTTCATGCTCTTAATTCCTCTGGTGTCTATGCATCTGTATTTCACTCCTTATAATTGATAGGACATAGATAGTTGTGTATGTGTATGTATTTATATATTGTATGTATTTTAATGTTTGTTATTATTGTTGAAGAGCTCATCAAGCAAAATTCCAAACAACTAGGGTGTTTGGCAATAAATAAATAATAATAATAAAAAAAAGAATTTGTTCAAACTAAGACGCAAAAACAAACAAACTTTTTGTGTGTGTGTTTTTTTCCCCACCTTTTTTTAGATAACAAATACATATTTAAGTTGGATGGGCCAAAAATCCTTTACTGCCTGTCTGAAAAAAGCCAATGTTTCTGGACTTTTCCCAATTTTTGCTTTTTTTGTGCTGATGACACTCAACTCTACTTCTCATTCCAACCAGATGATCCAACGGTAACTGTTCGCATTGCAGCCTGTCTGACAGACATCTCTGGCTGGATGAAGGACCACCACCTTCAACTCAACCTTGCGAAGACAGAACTGCTTGTGGTCTCAGCCAACCCAGCACTTCATCGCAACTTCTCTATACAGCTAGGTTTGTCAACCATAACTCCTTCTAGGACAGCCAGGAACCTTGGAGTTGTGATTGATGATTAGCTAAGCTTCACAGACCATATTACTACAACGGCCTATCTCCTTGTCCAAGCTCCTGTTCTCTCCAGACTGGATTATTGTAATGCTCTCTTAGCGGGCCTTCCGGCATGTACTATCAAGCCTTTGCAACTGATCCAGAATGCTGCGGCAAGAGTGGTCTTCAATGAGCCGAAGACAGCACACGTCACACCTCTCTTCATCAGTTTGCACTGAATGCCGATAGCCACTCGCATCAAATTCAAGGCACTGATGTTTGTCTACAAGACAACCACTGGCTCTGCCCCAAAGTACCTAAACTCACTAGTTCAGACTATTGTTGTCACTGCACCACCCGGCCAGGCGGCTCACCTCACTCCTATGCACCCTCCAGAAGCTTGTGTTCTGCAAGTGAACGACGCTTCATGGTACCATCCCAAAGAGGCACGAAATCACTCTCACGGACCTTTACCTGGACTGTGCCAAGCTGGTGGAATGGCCTGCCTATCTCAATTCGAGCAGCCGAGTCTTTTGGCCATCTTCAAAAAATGTCTAAAGACACATATTTTTCGTCAGCACTTGACTAACTAATGCTAACATTTTCTTATTCTATTTGTCTCTTTTTCTGAAAAACAAAAACAAAAACAAAAAAACAACTGGTATATGTGCTGTGCTAGACTAACTGAGACTTGTTACAGCACTTGTATACTGTTGCCCTCCTATTGGTCAGAATTGCTTCTATTTGCTCTTCTCATTTGTAAGTCGTTTTGGATAAAAAGCGTCTGCTAAATGATTAAATGTAAATGTTAAATGTTTTGTTTTCTTTTGTTTAGTTTTCTTAAAACTGTTGCCATTCTTTTTAATATATATACAGTATATTCAATTTCAGATGATCCCACACCTAAATGGCATGTAAAAGCAGAAAAAAGGCCATGATTCTTGGCCACAACAAGCTTCAAATTGGACCAAACTGTATGGAAATGTGGCAACACAACACTATGGTAGGGGAATATGTCTGGACATGGATAATATCCTCCACAAAAACGACCCACAATGTTTCTCATCCTGTTCCTTTCCTTCTACAAATCAATCATCAGATATTTTAAGTGATGTAAAACATAGAGCCCATCCGATGATCTATCAGGTTTCGGTCATGTGATATCCATACAGATATCTGTCTGTCCACAGTCATAAAAGCAGCAATCCTTTAAAATTCTTCTCTGTTTCATCACTGATCTTTAGCCTCTCCTTTCTGACCTCTCATTTCTCTCACTCAGTCATGTCTTTCACAAAGCCTGAGGCATGATGGGTAATTGCACATTAATGGTATTTATTAATTGCCTCTTCCTTCGTGACACTTTGTGTTTGAGTGATATCATTGCGAGTGCATCAAGGTGCATCTTTACAACAGACTCAGCTTTCTGCAGACGGAGGAATGACTTCATATCAATAAAAGAGTGTAAGGAGAAAGGGAGGGCCACACCTGCTGCTGAAGGAGTAAATCAAAGTGAATGAGGTCAGAGGTAAAAGGGAGCCCCTGGGTAGAAGTGGATCAGGACAGTGTGTGTGTGTGTGTGTGTGTGTGTGTGTGTGTGTGTGTGTATGTTGTGCCAGAAAGAGCCCAGACTTACTGCCAACTAAACTCACTATAAACCATATCAGTGACAGCTCTCCCTGTCTAATACTCTTTCTGGACAGTGTGTGTGTGTGTGTGTGTGTGTGTGTGTGTGTGTGTGTGTGTGTGTGTGTGTGTGTGTGTGTGTGTATGTTGTGCCAGAAAGAGCCCAGACTTACTGCCAACTAAACTCACTATAAACCATATCAGTGACAGCTCTCCCTGTCTAATACTCTTTCTGCCAATCTCTTTCTGTGTTGTTCCTTTTCTTCTCTATTTCCTTTCATCTCTCTCCTGTTCCTTGCCTGTAACGATTACACTTTATAAACTGTGAGACTTCTCTCTCCTTCTAACATAAACCAAATGAGAAAGTTGGAGCCCTTGGTTTCATGAAAATTTGTAAAATTAGAAGTGTACTTGCATGATATTTCATATTATAGAATTATATTATGATTAAATGTGTAAATTATACAAAAAAAATATTTACTCTTATATTACTTTTATTCAGCAATGATGAATTAAATTGATAAAAACTGTCAGTGAAGACTTTTACATTGTAATAAATGCATATTTTAAATAAATGCTGTTCTTTTAAACTTTCTATTCATCAAAAAAAACTGAAGAGTGGAATAATGGCTGCTAAAAATGCAGCATTGCTATCATAGAAAGAAGTACATTTTAAAATATATGAAAATAGAAAACTGTTCTTTCGAATTGCAATAATATTTCATAATATTACTGCTTTTACTGCATTGTTTAAAACGAGTTTTAAATTAATTATAAAAAAAATTGACACATTCTTTTTAATGTATTTATTTTTAATAAATTGCAATGTGTTCAATTGACAGCCCCATTCAGCACACTACAAAAATATTTAATTGCAAATGTGATGTTATGCTTTTATACTATCCGTACTAGTCATGGCTGTGCTATTTTACAGTCGTTTCCCACCACAGAGGAGGTTGAAATCAGACGTATAAAGTATCCTGCACTAGAGTCCCATAGATTCAACGTCTCAGCCACTAACTCTTGAGTCCTTCAGCCCTCTGGGTCTGTAATGTGCTTTATGTTCACTCTCCCTCGTTGCATAAATCTGAGCTGTAATTTTCCTGGCACTGGTTCCTGCACTCTGAGGACTCCAAGGTACGAGACGCCCATCTATTTCTCCCAGTTTCCCTGAATACTGATGCCAGACTCAATAAGGGTCTTGCCCTCGTCTTTCCGCGTCCAGGCCCTGCTGTGCCTCGCTGAGCATGCCTGATCCCTGCACCACACAGCCCATTAGCTCATTTTTAACAATCCCCACCCCCACTCCCATCTCGCCCCCTTAAGCAAGACCCTGCTAGCGGTTGTGAGCTGAGGACCACTTAACTGATTTCTTATGGGAGGGTTTCTGAGTCGGGAGAGGCAATCCGTTTGGTGGGAGTGTTGCCGTCAGACTGCACTGTTTGGCACAACTGTGGGTCTGTGTCTGCTTTGCCAGGCTAATCATTTGGCTTTACATTGCATTTTGTCACAGAGCAGGAATTTTATACATGATGCAGAATGCCTACCCACTGTCATTTATACAGAATGACAGCGGGAAGGCAAAAAACTACAAGCAGACGCATGTGGCAAAAAAATAAGGACATTCATTCTTCTAAAAAAGATTTCAGACTTCAGGATCTCGAAATAGTTTAAAGGGTTAAAAAATAACACAAAAGTGTATTTGAAATGCATTTAACTTCTAAAATGTGACATTTAAGAGTGAAGCAGAATTTTGAGCGAGAAATGTCAGGAGGGACTAGATTTTATCTACTGAGAATTGATTGGATTGAGAAAAGTGGGATATGACATTACTGGATGAAAAGAACAGTTAGCAGAGAAAAGTTATGTTTTAATTATGTTTAATAAGGAATTATGTTGTAATGAAAAATAATGAAAATATTTGTTAACTTTTTAGAATAAGGTTCAATTTATTTATAGCAATTTATGCATTAGATATAATGAACTAACAGGGAATAGTACTGATTTAATTAATGTCAATAAACATATTTTTAACACTTCAAGTTAATCATAAATTAATGTCTTATGAATGGACATGAATGAACAAGGAACAACAGTTTGTTTATAAATAATTACATATTTATAAATACATTAATAATGCTTAAAAAATGTTGTTCATTGATTGCTCATGATACCTAAAGCATTAACTAATGTTAAAAATCACCCCTTATTGTAAAAAAGTACGTTTATTAAGAAAAATATGTACATTTTAATGTCATACACTGTAAAAAAAATTAAGTTGTAAATAAAAGATTACTGAAGTATATTTTAGAATAAAATGTGTTTTAACACATTTCATTTAATGTGTTACTTGCCATTTCTGTGTAATATTTGTGAAATTTCCTTCCTGTAATTTCAAACAGTAGAGCATGGAGCAAGCAACGCCAATGTAATGGGTTTGATTCCCATGGAAAGCAAGAACTATTCAAATATCCAAAGTCACTTTGGATAAAAAAATGCCAAATGCATAAATGTAAATCTAAATGAAGTTTACTAGCATAAATACATTAATAATGCTTAAAAAATGTTGTTCATTGATTGCTCATGATACCTAAAGCATTAACTAATGTTAAAAATCACCCCTTATTGTAAAAAAGTACGTTTATTAAGAAAAATATGTACATTTTAATGTCATACACTGTAAAAAAAATTAAGTTGTAAATAAAAGATTACTGAAGTATATTTTAGAATAAAATGTGTTTTAACACATTTCATTTAATGTGTTACTTGCCATTTCTGTGTAATATTTGTGAAATTTCCTTCCTGTAATTTCAAACAGTAGAGCATGGAGCAAGCAACGCCAATGTAATGGGTTTGATTCCCATGGAAAGCAAGAACTATTCAAATATCCAAAGTCACTTTGGATAAAAAATGCCAAATGCATAAATGTAAATCTAAATGAAGTTTACTAGTATAGAAATTGTTTTAAAGTAAATCCAACACCCGTTTTTTGTAGCTATACTTTTTTTTTAATAACACAAGCTCTTTAAATACTGAATTCCCACTTCATAAAGTGGCTCGGCACCAGAACTCTCCTCTGAAGCATGAGCTGAGAAAGAAAATCACTACCTTAAAGCCTGAATGGCAGGTTGGGTAATAGCTACAGAACCCAATCAGGATCACCTAACAAAAGCAGACACCATCAGCTCCACAGACAAGCTAATCAACGCAAGTGCAACTGCCGACACAGACATCCATCATTTTACCATGTAAATACCGCACAGCATGAAATGAAAGAGGCTCCAGCCTTCCCAATCAACCTGTATTACTTACACAGTGCATTCAACAAACACCATTTGAAACATTTCAGGGTCAAACAGTTGTAAAAACAGAGCTGATTGCGCTCATGGTGTGGATCTGCGAGTACCGAGGGTCCTTAACTTCAAAGAGGAAAAGACAGGTAGGTTAATGTCTTTAGTACTGAAATGTATTAGCATGTGTTGCATTTAGACAAATAAAGGTATCAGCTACAGCTCTCGGAATAAAGTGTAGGTCGTTTGATGAGGAACTTAGTTTTAGCAAATCTTTATTTGACATATTTAGTTATACAAGTGAAGATACAGAAAAAAGGGAAGTTTATTTCATGTGTGCCTGTAAATGTATAGTTAAGGAAATATCAAATTAGTTACAAAATAAACATAAATAGCTGCTGTGCGGACAATTGACCGCACTGTTAAACTACAAAAAGAAGTGTGCTTAAATGTATTGAATGTGCATTTGTAGTGTACTTACAATCCTTAAAGTATATTTTTAAAAAACGTCTCCAGGTTACGCATGTAACCATGGTTCCCTGAGGGAACAAGACGCTGCATCGGAAAACGCTATGGGAACACCTTCAGCGTGACCATGCTCTGAATCAAGTGTGTAATCGAGACACCACGGGTGGGGTGACGTAGCGACCAGGAAGCTTAAAAGCACATGCGGTGGAACCGGCGTCAGCTTCTAGGAATGAAGCAAGCGCTCGCAGGGATGCCGGAAGTGTGGCACTGAGACGCAGCATCTCGTTCCCTCTGGGAACCATGGTTACATGGGAACGAGTGTGCCCACGCCGCCAGACTTACAAATCCCTGCCTAATGTGGACGAGCACAGTTATGGCGAGAGAACAGAAGAGCCAGGAGTGGCTCGCATATCTAGGCCATAGAACCTGACGAACGTTAGGGGTGTGCACCAACCCGCAGCATTGCAGACACCCTGCAAAAATACACCTGCTAACAAGGCCTTGGAAGCCGCCACACTTCTGGTTGAGTGAGCCTTGACCCCCAGAGGCGAGGGGAGATCAGAGGACTCATAAGCAATGGAAATAGCACCCACTATCCACCGGCTGAGGGTCTGTTTCGTAGCAGGGAGACCTCTCTTAGGGGGACCGTATCACACGAGCAGTTGGTCAGCCCTTCTCCACAGGGCAGCTCAGTGAACATATGTGTCCAGTGCTCACACTGGACACATACAATTAAGCTTCTGCTGGTCAGGCTCCCGGAAGGGAGGAGGACAGAAGACCTGGTGTAGAGGAGGGGACCTTAGGGACATACCCTGCTCGAGGGTAGAGGAACGCTTTGTCCAGACCAGGCGCAAAATCTGGGGCCACTGAGAGGGCCTGAAGATCCCCAACTCTCTTGAGAGAAGATATCGCCAGAAGGAAGGTAGTCTTTATAGTGAGATGGCGATCAGAGATCTCCTCAATAGGCTCGAAGGGAGGCTTACAAAGAGCTTCTAACACCACAGCCAGGTCCCACGGGGGGACACGAGATCTTACCGGAGTCCTCAGCCTCAGCGCACCACAGAGGAAACGTATAACTACAGGGTGTCTGCCCAATGACTGGCCACCGAGAGGGGCGTGGTAGGCCACAATGGCCGCCACGTAGACCTTCAGGGTGGAGTGGGTCAACCCTGCGGAGAATCAGGCCTGCAGGAACTCCAGCACTGTACCAACTGGGCAGTTAACTGGGTCGAGCTGGTGGTCTCCGCATCAAGAAGTGAAAAGCTTCCACTTCAAGGCATACAGTTTCCTCGTAGAGAGAACTCTGGATTTGAGGATGGTCTCAACAACCTCGGTTGAGAGACCGGAAGCTACGAGTTGTGCCCCCTCAGAGGCCATACCGACAGCATCCACAGTTCCGGGCGGGGGTGAAAGATCGTACCCTCCGCCTGTGAGAGGAGATCGCTCCTGATAAGAATCTCCTATGGAGAGCCGTCGAGAAGGGAAATCAGATCCAAGAACCATATACGACCGACCAGAACGGGGCTACTAGTAGTAGACGGACCCCGTCCCGGCACACTCTCTCCAGAACTCCCGGGAGCAGAGCGATCGGGGGAAAGGCATACAGACGGAAAACTCTCCATATCTGCTTCACCACCTCGAGGTGAAGCCTCCATTCCCTGGGCCTCGGCCCCTGCCTCGACAGGATGTCTGCTCCCATATTGAGATGCCCAGGGATGTGAACTGCTCTCAGTGAGAGGAGTTTGCCCTGGGACCACACAAGGATCTGGTGTGCCAGCCTGTAAAGGGGGTGCGAACACAGACCTCCCTGGTGGTTGATGTAAGAGACCACCGCTGTGTTGTCGGTGCGCACCAACACATGGCGATCTCTTAGGTTTGGGAGAAAGTGTTTCAATACTAGAAACACGGCCAGCATCTTCAGGCAGTTGATGTGCCACGAGAGATGGCAACTGCTCCACAGACCGCGGGCTGAGCGGCCACTCATGACCGCTCTTCAACCGGTGAGGGATGCGTCCGTCGCTAGCGTTACGTGGCGACAAGGAGCTCCCTGCACCGGGCCCTGAGACAAGAACCAAGGTTTCCTCCACATGTCTAAGGCATGTAGGCAGTGCCACATGACCTTGAGCATGCGGAGCGGGTTTCCCCTAGGGGAGAACCCCTAGGTCTTGAGCCACCACTGTAGGGGTCTCATGTACAGCAGGCCAAAAAGTATCACGTTGGACGCAGCTGCCATCAGACCCAGCCGTTTTTGAAGTTGCTTGACAGTGAGTGACCGACCTTCTCTCACTCTCGCGACTGCAGTGAGGATCGACTCGATCCGAGCAGGAGACAGACATGCCTGCATCGTGGTCGAATCCCACACCATGCCCAGATAAGTGGTTCTCTGTAATGGAGAAAGCACACTTTTCTTGGTGTTTAGTCTTAACCCCAGCTCTTTCATGTGGGCAAGAATGACATCTTGATGCCGAAACGCCACCTGTTCAAATTGAGCTAATATCAACCAACCGTCGATGTAATTCAGTATGCGGATGCCCTGGAGTCGCAAGGAACCAGAGCAGCATCCACACACTTCGTGAAAGTGCGGGATGAGAGTGCAAGTCCGAAAGGAAGAACCCAGTATTGGTAAGCTTTGCCCCCAAAAGCAAACCTAAGGAACTTCCTGTGATGGGGAAGGATGGAGATGTGGAAGTATGTGTCTTTTAGATCGATCATGACACGACGATCGTGATCGATCTGAGACACGACCTGTTTGAGTGAAAGCATCCTGGACTTCAGTCATATGACTAAGCGGTTCAACTGACGCAGATCTAAAATGGGACGCAACCCTCCATCCTTCTTTGGAACGATGAAGTACCGGCTGTAGAACCCTGACTCTCTTTCATGGGGAGGGACCACCTCTATGGCCTCCTTCCTCAAGAGAGTGTCTACTTATTGTTCCAATACCAGAGCCTGCTCGGGGCCCACCAGAGTGGGAATGACCCCATTGAAACGAGGTGGAGGGGAACCGAACTGGATTCTGTTGCCTCTTTCTACAGTGTGCAGGAAACACTGAGATACATTTGACAGTAGTTTCCACACTACCAAATAGTCTACTAAGGGAATCCGTCTCTCGAGACTGACCTCTGGTGTAGTCAGAGCGGCTAGCTTGGTGCCCTAAAGTGGCGGACCGGCAGGGGACGGCCAAACTAGCTGCTCTAGAGACCTCCGTAGAGGTAGCGATCCTCTTAGTACCATTACATTTCCGGGCGGTGAATGAGAGAAGGTGGCAGGGTTGGCACAACGATCTCCTGAGGGCACTGAGTTACCGGCGTCAGGACTTCTTGGTCGAGGACTTCTTAGTCTGAAGGGCGGTCTGCAGATCTGGCTTAAACTTCGAAGTCCCTGACCCAGATGCTTTTGAGCCTCCCGGTATGAGGAGCTGGTACACGGAGGGGGCTGAAACGCCGCTGCTTGTTTACGAGCCTCCTGGTACCTGTCGAAGACGGAGTTGACGGCGTCGCCGAACAGGCCAGAAGGTGCAAGAGGGGCGTCCATGAGGAAGACCCTGTCCTTCTCTTTCATGTCAGACAGGCTCAACCACAGGTGCCTCTCCGCCTCCACCAGTCATGCCATAGACCTGCCGATGGCACGGTCGGTCTCTTTGGTGGCACGGAGAGACAGATCAGCGGTTCGCCTGAGCACGGTGATATCCTCAGACTTAACCTCCTCGCCCATATCTAGCTCTTTCAGCAGGTCGGCTTGGTATGGCTGTAACACTGGCATAATGTGCAGACACGCACCAGCCTGACCCGCTGCCGTGTACCCCTTGCCCCCCAGCGCTGAAGTTGTACGCAGCAGCTTGGAGGGCAATACCAGAGCCTTCAAGGACGATGCCGCACCGGGGGACAGATAGCTCGCAAGCGTCTGCTCAACCCGGGGCATCGCCCTGTAACCGCGCTCACTCAACCCCACCATGTTAACATAATAGTCGGAAGCAGGGATAAAGAGGCAGGCCGAGAATGGTCTAGCCCACGACCTCGACATCTCGGTGTGGAGGTCGGGAAAGAATGGCAGGCTCCGGCGTGGAGGTGGCGGCCTAGACCGTAGAAAGCTTTCATCCAGCTTGCTTTTCTGCGGTTCAGCCTGTTTCTCTGCGGGCCAATCGATGTTCAACTTGGCCACAGCGTGAGTAACCACCTCCAATAGCTCCTCATACTGGGGCAAATGAGGGGGAGAATCCTCATCAACGCCCTCCACGTCAACCTCCTCGGAGGAAGACAAGCGGGACCGTTGAGCCCTCTCCCCGGGGGGGAAGAAACCGCAGAGCGGGCTTCCGATCCCAGAGAGCGGGCGCTGGATCTGGTGGGTGAGGAAGAAGATAGGGACTTGCCCGTCTCCATTCCCTCCACCAGATCCATCTGCAAACCCCACAAGTGCAGCCACCGCTCCGCCTCAGCGGAAGTGGGGCCAGTACCAATAGGAATGCTGGTGAAGGCTCCGTCCTCAAAGAGAGCCTTCCGGGAGCACAGCATACGCAGCGGCAGACGCTCACAATGCGGGCAGTCGTCTCCCTCGAGAGCCCGACTCTGTGTGCCTCGTTCCCAAGCAGACAATGCACAGACTGTGTGTATCCCCACCCGTAATGTAGCGCAGGCAGGGAGGAACACACAGCCTATAACACTGTCTGCTCTCGCCCAAATACTTTGTCTTAGCCTCAGTTTAATACTTTGTCTTAGCCTCAGTTTAAGACAGAACGCTGACGCCGGTTCCACCGCACATGCTTTTAAGCTTCCTGGTCGCTACGTCACCCCGCCCGTAACGTCTCGCCCATCCATTGGACTGATTACACACGTGATTCAGAGCACGGTCACGCTGAAGGCATTCGTTCCCATAGCGTTGTCCGATGCAGCTCGAGTTCCTGAAGGAGAACTGTACTTGCAGATATAATGCAATATAATATCAGCACACCTGTTAAGTACATGTTTAAAATGTAAATTTTGCAATAATCTCAAACTTATCATAAATTTTAAATCATGACCTTTTGTTGTGCTTTAAAGAAATACACTTTTTTGATGTGTTGACTAACATACTGCATTAGTAGTTAGCAATGGTTAATAAAAGTTAACAAAATAGTAAAAGTTCATATAAATGTAAATGTACTAAATAGCTACTTCATTATAAACATGTAATTACAAATACATTTGAATAGATGGCATACAAGTTTCAGTAGAAATTATATTTAAGTATATTTTAACATCATAAATGCTTTTACATTCAGCAGTACAATATTTAAAAGACAATAGAAATAATTATGAAAATATATATAAAGATATACTTAAGTCCTACTCAATTTGGTGAAAAAATCACTCTTATGTTCAGCTATAATTGCATTTAATATACATTTAAACTATAATACACTTTCATTTATTTGCAATTAAGTGTCTAAAAAAACTCAACAGTTTCCTTAATTTAAATGGGGCCTTAAATGGTGTTTTTGGTGATCATCTTATAACGTGACCAGTTTACTCAGCTAAACTCTACTGTGATGTGGACCCACTGGTGGCCTCTGAACCATTACCCAAAAGGCTGGACTCTTACAGCTATAACAACACATGCCGTTAGAACTCAAACGCACACTGGATGTTCTCCATCCCCCCACCCACTCAATGAAAAACACAATTGTGCATTGTAAATGCATTGGTTAAACAAGATAATCCTTTTGTTGCAAAGACAATGAAGCTATAAGTTCTGCCTCTCTATTTTGAAACTAACTTAAATTAAGCAGTTGTGATTTAGGTGCATAAAAACAAGAGTGAAATGAATTAACTATCAATTACGTGAATCGAAATTTTAGATATAGCCTATATGACATGCTGTGAGCAGTAAATAGTGTAGGTAGCCATTCTGATGAGCATTCAACAAAGTTTCATGACATTTTGTCACAACCATGATGCATTTAGTCTCTCCCGCTTTCTTTGTATGTTAACATATGTAATGGTCGGTCTACGCGGTGTGGCTGGTTTCAGCTGTGCGTTAGCTCATCACCCCTCTCCTGTGACATCATCCCCTAACAATGCCACCATTCATACAGATGTTGCTTACAAAACATGGATTTAGATTGTCGTTGTGCAAACAGAGGTTCACACACAACCTGTGCACCAGCTGCAGGTGTCTCTTCAGTAAAGGACTCGCAACTTAATGTGACCTTCCACTGATGGAGACATAATTCAATGAAGCAGAAATACTGAGTCATTGAAATTAGTCTGAAATTACGCATGAGATTTGAAATTAAGTTACATAAAAAATAAATAATAGTAACATCCCACATTTACAACAGAAGGTATGACAATATATTACAGTTTCCATACAGACATAAAACATACATACACTGAAACAAAATGGAGAAACAATTTTCACTCAAAAACTATAGTAAAATTCATAACAATTACAACGAAATGGCAAGTAACATCAAATTAAATGCTACTACTTGATTTAAAGACTGAAGAAGTATTTTCATGTAAAAAATATAGTAATAATCTTTTTTATATTGAAAAATGTATTCAATTAATGTGGAATTTACATGAAAAAGTGTCCAAAAAATAAATAAATAAATAAAAAAGTTTAAAACACATCTGCCAAGTTCTTAAAAACATATTTTTTGGGAATACACCACACTTTTTCTAAGAAATAATAATAAAATATAATACCAAACTACTTTTTTAAGGTTTTTGTTTCATTATCATAGGACAGTTGTATCATTGACATTTTTGACTATGCTCCCTAAAAATATCAACATACATTTTAATTCAAAAATTATACACATACTCACCACAGCAGAGGTGTATTCAAGTCATTGTATGTATGAATCAATCAATCATATTTTTTATGTATTTTTAATAAATTAAAGGATTCAGATAAAAAGCAAAGCATCACCTAATTACAATAAAAATAATACAATTGTATAATTATAAGCAAATACACAAAATATTTTATAAAATAGTGTAACCCAACACAATTAAAGATTTGTACATCTTTGCTTCAAGTATGCCTGCATCTGAATACTTTTGCGATCAGATCTGATCCTCTGTGGATGAATGAGGGTGCGATTACATAAGCCTGAATCTCCAGCACTCACATGAAAACTTTACATCACTTTGAATCCCTCAGTGAAATGTTTCTTTAAGAAAGGTTCCTTTTTTTTCCACAGCTCAAGTAAAAAAAACAAGTACATTTAGAGCATGCCAAGGATTATGTGAGGGTGCGATTACATAAGCCTGAATCTCCAGCACTCACATGAAAACTTTACATCACTTTGAATCCCTCAGTGAAATGTTTCTTTAAGAAAGGTTCCTTTTTTTTTTCCACAGCTCAAGTAAAAAAACAAGTACATTTAGAGCATGCCAAGGATTATATCATCTGAGCGGCGTGTGCCAGCACAAG
Source organism: Sinocyclocheilus grahami (assembly GCF_001515645.1). NCBI lineage: Eukaryota > Metazoa > Chordata > Actinopteri > Cypriniformes > Cyprinidae > Sinocyclocheilus > Sinocyclocheilus grahami. The sequence goes on along the minus strand of NW_015505587.1, from coordinate 710,017 downwards.
GGCCCCGAGAAAACAGAGCAGGAACATATAGCATTGTTTATCTCATAAAAAATGCTCATCATCTAGTCTGATGCTTAGTGACAAATTTATCATCCTTAGTAACAATGTAAACAACGGATAATTACCCCCTGATAAAACAAAGAACCACAGATTGTTTTTAACTGTCACTGGCATGAATAGTGAGACTAACATTCCAAGCAGAAGTCGTAGATTTTCAGTTCCTGGTCAAGAGAACTTGTGTGGAGTAGCTATTAGCAAATACCCTTGCAAATATTAAAGGGGTCATATGATGCTGCTAAAAAGAACATTATTTTGTGTAGTTGGTGTAATGAAATGTGTTTATGAGGTTTAAGGTTAAAAAACACATTATTTTCCACATACTGTACATTATTGTTTCTCCTCTATGCCCCGCCTTTCTGAAATGCATCGATTTTTACAAAGCTCATCGGTCTGAAAAATCGAGGTGTGCTGTGATTGGCCAGCTATCCAGTGCGTTGTGATTGGCCGAATACCTCAAGCATGTGACGGAAATGTTACGCCCCTACCACATTGTGATGATGCCCTGTCAGGCCGGAGCGATGATTCAAAAACATGAAAACCCATTATAAACGAGGTATTCGTTGCATCCAGTGGGGACATAATTATGGATTATAATGACTTATGCTGTCTTTTTACGCATTGCGTTGCATTGCATCGCGCCGCATAAACATAAAACCATATCTGCATTTGTGATCGGAGAAATGACAAACACCAAGCCCTACTCTACACTGCCCAAAAAACTTACAGTCTTTGAGTCAGAACAGCCGGCATTGTAGTCTACTCTACCAGGATCAGGAAACGGTCCTCCATAAAATGTGCTGCACACATCTGAATATTTGGGTTGAAGTGTTCTGGAACAGTGTTGTAAATACAACTTAACCACTGATTTCTAGTCGTGTCCATTTTTGGAAGGCCAAACAAAGTAGTTTCGCTTTCACAACGAAACACACAGCGCCTTCACGACATGGCGGTGGCGGCAACAAAAATACTACAGCGAGAATAAAAGTTAGGCCTTCTTTCTTTGCGTGAACATTTCGGCGGCGTTATGCAAATCTTCCCACATCGTGACGTAGACATGTGGGGGCGTGTTAGAACGAGCCGTTTTAGGTAGGCGTGGTTGACTCTTAACTTTTGTAAAGAATATCTCTTTGGATTTGAGACTTTAGTCTTTGCAACTTTACAGATCTTCTTTATGCACCAAGAGCTTGTAACACTCTAAAGAGAAAGGAAAAATGTAAATTGCATCATATGACCCCTTTAAATTCAATGCATTTTACTGATTCTTTGCATAATTAGGTTATTTTGTATTTTTATATTTCTTTATGAAATTAGAGTCAAATCACTTTCATTTCTTTCTTTTCCATGCACAGAATGGCTATTTTTAAAATATGAAACAATACATTTGGTGAAATTTATTTTTAAAACAAGTGGAAAAAGTCTGACAAAATGCATGTATATTCAATACTGTAAACGCATCTTAATATGCTTTAATTTTTCTACGTTTTAATTTGCTTTTCAGGTCAATTTAATTTTAAATATGCAATAAAAATAACCTCTATTTGAATTCTTAATGCACATTCCTGGCTTGTTTGTTTGTCTTTGTACTTAATAAATAAACAAGCTTTAAAAAAGATAGTAAAAACACGCATAACAATTGTTGAAATAAAATTTGTATTTATTTTACATTATATTTACTAAAATAGAAATACATTCTTTGAAAATGTACAATGGGATGTCCACTTATTTTCAGATATGCATTATATTTTTCAAGACAAAAACACTGATTTAGAAAAGGATATTCTCATTTTCTGTGTCTCACAGGTCCCTTTATTACATTAGTTTATAGCTCTAAGCAAATATTTACATGCAAATGATTCAAAGGAAGCTGTAAGCTGTATACAGAGTATAACTCCCCGAAACTCATAGGGACTTTTCTCTCAAAAATCTGCACATGCCAAAACAGTGGTGGAACTGAAAGTGGATCCGCACTGAGTTTGACAGGGTTCAGCTGGCACATACACAGGCCTTTTCCTCTCTCTGATAAGAGCGTTTGTGCTTCCTTTTCCACAGACATGAGAACTTTCATGTATCAAAACACAGCATGTGGAGGAAAAACAAAATGACCGGGCACAGAGCACATGTGCTGTTTGGTTATGTGAGATAAATAGCTTGTTGAGTATATGTCTATGAAAATATATCATAAGAGTAAATGGAGAGTGAAAAATGAATATACACTATACTGTAATTCACTCCCACTCCAACAACAGAGCAACTACATCTGCCCAGCACATCGAACAACTGGATATATGAAACCTATAATCAGTGACTTCATTAATAATAAATATTCTGCTGCTTAGCCCAAGAGCAAAACAGCCACAAACACAAGAGCCTGCTCATCCACATCTGGCCTGAGATAAATGACACCTTAACCACAGAGTATGAAGACAGCACGGCACTCCGCCAGACTGCACTGTGTGTGTGTGTGTGTATGTGTGAGACGATCTGACAGCGGTCCCGTGGGAACAAAAGCACTTTTAGCAGGTTTTTTTTTCCACCGGAGACCCCCTGGCCCACCACAAAATCAATTTGGCTTCATCGGCCAAAGAGCACAGACACACACGCACACACACATATGCACACTAATCCACCGTCCAACATACGATCTCCTCACACACTCTCTCGCTGTCTTTCTCACATACACAGACTTCCACTTTCCTCCGTCTCTCGCGTTCTTCATGTTCTCTAGTTCGACCCTCTCGCTCTCTCTCTCTCTTGTGGCTGAGGGTTGGGTATGAGGTTACAGTTGGGGGAGATATTTCCCATTTGGAATAAGTCAACATCTCTGTATAATGAGATTAGGGCTGGATCTCCACACTGGGGTCATGCTGGGCCGGGCCGGGCCATGTGGGGGACACATGGCTCCGATCTCCCAGAACAGGTCACCTGATAGCAACGGTTACCATTATCCCAGCCGGATAAGTGCGGATGCCATAGTAATTACAACAAAAAAATAAATTTAAAAAAGCTAAATCTTGCACGGAAAAAAAAATGTGTTGTTATATAGTAAAATAACAAAAAATCTAAAGAGAAGCAAAATTATGTAAATTATTTAGACTTGTTTTCAGAGAATACGTTTTTTTTTTAATTATTATTATTATTATTATTTTTATTTTTATTACCAAACAGTGAAATATTTTTTTCTTTTCTTCTTTGTCAAATTTAGCTAAATTAAAAAAAATTATAATAATTTTTTTAATAAATTATTTTAGGAAAAGGGGGAAAAAACTAAGAAAAATATATAAAGGTCTTACTATATTACACAATACAGTATACATAAAATGATATACATAATATACTATATATAATATATATATATATATATATATATATATTTACAGTTAAATGTCATTTAATAAGAACTCACATATTGCTTTTCATGTAAAAGTATCAAGTTTTAGACTATAATTATTTTATGATATATAATTAATTATTTGTATATGTATTAAAATAATATAATTAATAATTATTGTTTAATAATTAATTATTTTATAATAATAATCTTAATTTTAATTTCAGTTTTTTTTGTGGAGTGAATGTTGGAACACTCTAGATGTTGGCAGCTTTCTTTTCATTGCTTTAGGACCGCAAGCACTCTCCGGAAATGTAACGCCCCTTACCATAATCGCGAGCTTCATCTTTCAAAATAAATGTAAAGACAGAGCCCGAAAGGGGAACAGAGTCGCGTGACATACACAGTGATGAAACTGGTATGTGTTTGTGATGTGACCCCCTCTCTCTCTCTCTCTTTCTCTCTCTTTCTCTCTCTTTCTCTCTCTTATATATATATATATATATTTGCATTCTTACAGATAATTAAATTAGCCAGCATTCGAACAATGTTTAATTCTTCCTATAAGATTGTTTTAGTGACTCTTGAAAGCTTAAAACAAATGGTTTCACGTGTCAGAGCACAAGGGGAAAAAAAAAAAAAGGAATTTATAATTCAATTACAATCAGGGCCGAGAGCGAAGCAGAGAGGGGGGATGTGCCTGGAGTCCAGCCAGAGGACAGATAAGACTGCACATTAAAGTAATATTATGATCCCCCTGCCCGTTACCATAGCAACAAAACGAAAGGATTAAAAAATACACATGGAGATCAATCTCCAGCGGGACGGAGAGAAGGAGAGAGAGTTAAGTGCTCTTTGAATGCTCTTTCCACCGTCAGAATCATCACTCATGCTTTGACATACAGACACTCTCTCTCACTCTCTTTCTGTCTTTTATCTAGTATTGTTTTCAGTCTCCTCCTTTCTCCAAATGTCTGCACTCCCCTTTTTCTCAGAGCAAAATAATTAACTCCCTCCTGAGTCCAATTCCAAATCCACAAATACCGGATTATTACACGGTATAATTAGTGGATTTTAATCTAATTATCAAATCTGTCTCCCTGATCCTCTTGCCACCGCTATGAAGCTCAACTAAAACGTGTGAGCAGCCACATACTTAAATGGGATCTATGGTAACTGTAAAAATCCAGGCAGATGGATGTAACGGTCCTGTTCACACAAAAACACATATTCTGTCATCATTTACCCATCCTTATGTGGTTCCAAACCTGTAGGATTTTCATATATGGAAGAAAAAAGTACTAGATGTTATTTCCATACATGAGGACGGGCTTCAACAATGATGATAAAAAAAAAAATCATTGACGTGTCATATTTGAATTTTCATAAATGCAAAATAGCCTTTTGGGTGATTTTTAGCAAATAACATTTTAAATTTGAGACTTTTCAAAACACAAAGCAATGTTTGCACTCGACTTCATGCATCTTGATTGAACACATTGGTTTTGCACACTGTAAATAATAATGATTATTTTAATTTTAAAGGACTGTAAAAATGGTCATTGGTAAATTATATAATTGATGAAAAATTCCCAGAATTCCCGGTGTGACAAGTCACATTGAATGTTTTTTCTTTGTTATCACTTATGGGCATGTATGGTTTTATGTTATATTTTAATATATTTTCATATTTAAATCTAAGTTCAGTACATAAAACTTAAAACGCTCTGGCAACCACAGCTACCTTTTTTTTTTTACATAAATTTAACAGATTTTTATTTTTTTATTATTAATTATTTATTTATTTGTAGTTTACAAGTAAAAAAAAAAAAAAAAAAAAAAAAAAGCAACCAGAACATTCTGTAAATATATCATTTTGTGCCACAGGAAAGAAATAAAGGTATTGGAATGGCATAAATGTAAGTGAATAATGACAGAATATTCAAAACGGTGCATTATTTTCAACGTTTTGATTTTTTTAGCAGTCAAATCCACTAACAGCTTGTGTGTGGTTTAAGTTTAGTACATTCTTGTAGCTACTAGAGAACTATAAATCAGTTTGTCATCGGCCCATATTGATGAAATGTATTTTCATATTTCTCCAGCAGTCTGTTTCTTTCTCTTTCTCTCGTTCTCTCTGTCTCTGAGAGCTCTGACTGGCTGCTTTGTTTCTGATGAGATCACCACCATGCTGAACTAGTGCTAACAAGCAGCAGAGGCACAAGTCTATGTTCAGGGCATCGAGATATACATCGGACAAGCTGGCATACATCGCAGTAAAAAAGAGAAAGACGTCAGTGTGTGTCTATGTGTGTGCGTGCATATGCATTTGAGCGACAGAAAGAAAGAGAGGGAAAAATATTTTTGTGCTTATCCATGCATGTGTTGTGTATCTTATCTGGGTGATTAGTTCTGTAACAATAACAGAAGATAAAAATGAACTCAAATCAAATCTTACAGGGTAGGCAAGAAGGAAAATATGCAAGTGTGTGTTTGTGTGTGTGACTGACTCACCAGCTTTGCCTCTGAGTGCATGGATGGAACATGAGGGGAGGAGCATGAGCTGCTGTGGGTGGGGCCTTGCATGCCCATCATGTTAGAGCCCATAGACATTTGCCTCTCCATCTGTATACACAAATGTGAATATATTACTTCAGAATCACATCAATGCTTGAAACAACTTGAATAAAAAAATCAACGAGCAAGCTACAGCGTAAATGTGAATGCACATTCCAAACATTTGGCGACAATATTACTGAAAAATGTTACTAGAATTAGTTCAATCTTACCTCTCTGGCTAGTTAAATGATACAATTTTGTCTTGAGGCAAAAATATAACCATTTCATATTTAATGTTTTCATGTTTTTATTCTAAAAACATTAAACATACTATTTAATATTTATGTATAATATGAATAGTAATTTATTAAAATATTAATAATAATAATATAATTTTTTTTAAAGGTTTAGGGTATTAGCTTTACTTTAGAGACGAATTTGCTGGAAATGTTATGAAGTTAATTAAGTTAATTAAAAGTGTGTGTGTGTGTGTGTGTGTGTGTGTGTGTGTGTGTGTGTTGTGTATCTACGCATATTCCGCAACACTGTGGGAAAAGCAGCAGTCAAAGACAAGCTAAGAGAGGAAGCTGAATACTGCAGAAGTGTGAAGCTTAAAATAGGACTATTAACAAAACCACAAACTCAACCAAAGCTCAGTTCTGTGAGAAAGACAGAATCTCTTAATGCAGAAATTCTCAATTAAATGTGACCGAAAGGCTGAAACTGAGGTCTTAGATGTTTGTGCTCATACAAAGAGTGTTCTGGTGATTTACGTTCAGTTTAAGGTGAGAGAAACTGTAAAATGGTACTTTCAATACGTGTGTGTGTGTGTGTGTGTGAGAGAGAGGGAGAGAGAGAGAGAGAGAGAGAGAGAGAGAGAGAGAGAGAGAGAGAGAGAGAGAGAGAGACTGGGGTTCCTATTACTAAAACCCAAGACCTCCAAGATCTCCCTCCGACCCCCCTTTCCAACCCCCTGATGACCCTTTCGCAGGGTGAAAGCGCAGCAGTCCGCTGTCATTATTGGAGGAATATTTGGTTTGAAAATATCACCCCACCTGGCGCCCCTTTCCTGGGATGTCAATCGAGATTGAAAAAAATAATTTAATCAACTGCTTTTACCTCAATAGCCAACATGGACTGGCTTATGTTACAATGAGAACATGTGTCATGTCATTAGAACCATGATATGGGCAGCTCGCTCAAACACACACACACACACACACACACTTTCCTCAGCCTGATTTCAGGTTCCTATTGACAACACACACACACACACACACACACACACACATGCACATACGGTCATTAACATTCTGACATATTGTCATTTGTGTCTAACACTCCAATCCATCACATGCTTAACAACCTCACATCTCTGAAACACACACATATACACACCCTGTTGTAATTTGGCTCATTTTTTAATGGAATAGTTCACCCCTAAATAAAACTCACATTTTCTTTATCATGGGAGGAAAACTACTATTTTCCAGAGTAAAGGTGAGGCGGGCAGTCAAGCACCAAAATCTACAAAATAACAGCAACAATAAACTACCATAAATATCTATTTCCTCATGTTTGTATTAAAAGTTGCCATCTGATTGCTTTGTGAGCAACAGACAAACTGAAACTATTTTCTAGAAATATTCCCCTCAGCTATCAAATCTCATTTGTGTTTGCATACATTCAAGTATGCAGTGTCAAGATGTCACAACAGGTTTCTCAAAAACAAATGTGTGGCTTCTTAATACTTGAAATAGTGCATACAAACTTCTTTTACTGGACTTTCTTGTCATATTTGGAGCTTGAAAGCCCCAAACTCATTCACTTTCAAATTCCTTTTTTTATTGTGTCACAAAAGGCAGTATGTGAAAATGGCATGAAGGTTTAGTTTAGTTTAGTTTCTTATATAGCATATCTACTGCCTTCGGAGCAGCCCAAAGTGCTGTACAATGGATTCAAGAAAACCAAACAAAGACAATAACAAACACAACATCTCAAAAAGGAAAACATTCATTACATCTCTCCTAAATCAGACTCAAACGCCATAATTTAAAAGTGCTTCTTCAAAGCCGTTTTAAAGGCAAAAACAGAGGGGGCATGGTCGAATGTCTAGAGGTAGATTATTCCATAGCCGAGGACCGGCAATCGAAAAGGCCCGATCACCTTTTCGCTTCAGTCGGGACCGCAGTACCTGGAGCAATAGTTTATCAGCAGATTTCAAGTTCTTAACAGGTTTATGTAAAGTAACCATGTCTGACAGATACGAAGGCGCGAGACCATTTAAAATTTTAAATATTATTACTAGGGCCTTAAAATCAATCCAATATCTAACAGGTAACCATTGCAAGAGTTAAAATTTGAGTTTTTCTATCCCTATTTCTCCTACCAGTCAATAGCCTGGCAGCAGCATTTTGAACAAGCTGTAATCGATTTACCAATGACTGAGAAATTCCTAAATATACAACATTACAATAATGCAATCTAGATTATATAAAAGCATGGATGATTTTCTCCAAATTTCTACATGAGAGCATTGGTTTAATCGTAGCTATTAACCTTAAGTAGTAGAAACTAGTTTTCACCACAGTATTAACTTGTTTTACAAAACTCAGCTCTGAATCAAAAAATACACCCAGATTTTTTTGCGTATGGATGAACATTTCTAGAAAGAGGCCCCAAATTACTAGAAATAATGGGTGAAGAGCCAAGAGGACCAAAAACAACCACATCTGTTTTGCTCACATTTAAATGGAGAAAATTCTTAGCCATCCAGGATTTTACATCCTCGAGACACTTGACAATTGTAGCACAGGACTTATCAACTGGGTGTAATGGGACATGCAATTGAGTATCGTCAGTGTAGCAGTGGTATGCAATCTCATATTTCCTAAAAATACTCCCCAAAGGTAACATATATAGGGAAAACAGCATTGGACTTAATATGGGCCCTTGTGGGAGCCCTGAAGGAACTGAAGGAGAAGAATAATTACCCATTGTAACAGATACAGATGTGAAGGTGAGTATAAATTGACAGAATATTAATTTTGCAGTGAACTATTCCTTCACTCTAAACTATTTACCAAAAAAAGGGGTAAGAGGCTAACAACATTAGCATTCTGCTAATACCAGAAAACCTGCTCTCATTAACCGCCACTAAATACCAAAACGGCATCCAAAATTGCATACTCTCTAAGTAGACTTTTGAATTTAAGTACTTACATTGCGACTTTTAAAAAGTGCATTCTACTTGGTTGCAGTATGAATGTAATCCGGACATACTATTCACCATGCTGTCATTTTATCATGTTGCATCTCTTCACTGCCATTCACAACTTTTCTCATGGTCTTATGAGTCCATTGGACGCACACTTTAAAATCTCGGCCAACTTAGTAGGTAATTCAGACACTTTTTGCATACTGTTTTATGGATAAACTTGGACTACTCTTTTCACATACTGTTTTTCTACTTTATATTAGGGAAGTACTGTATGCATAATCAGAGGCAGCCTGAGCTCTGAGTCTCCTTTTGTTTTCTAGTGTAAAATAAACATCAGGGAATTTTTAGATGGTGAAAAAGGATTTACATTATTGTGGTGGTGAAAAGCCACAGCTCAGCTCTGAACCACCATTCAGCCAAAATAGTGTGAAGAAAAAAATAGTCTTGGTCTGAAATAAAAAGAGAGTGGGAAACAGAGAAAGAGAGAGCGGGGCAACTCTCTACGGGCCAGTCCTGCTGCACATTAAAACTCAGTGAACAGGAAACGTTCCTAATTAAATGCTCAACCTGGCCAACGGGAAGAAGGACGCTTTAGACGCTGTACAGGTTCCCTGTCAAACTCGCTCACCTACTACTCAGCAAGAGAGAGAAATAAAAAGTGTGTGTCAACAGAGAATAAAGCCTGTTATGAAAGGGCAAAATATCATAAGACAAAAACGTTCCATACTCCCAGGATTACTGCACATGTGGGTGTACGTCAAGTGCATGACTGTCTGTGTGTTAGTGTGTGTATGGTGAATTGTATATTCTGTATTAATGACAGGCTGTCATTTCAGAGGGGATAATAAGACCCCCGGAGGGTGAGGGGTGGGCATACGTACACACTCAAAAACACACACACACTCTCTCTCTCACACAGTCAAGAGAGAGAAATAAAAAGTGTGTGTCAACAGAGAATAAAGCCTGTTATGAAAGGGCAAAATATCATAAGACAAAAACGTTCCATACTCCCAGGATTACTGCACATGTGGGTGTACGTCAAGTGCATGACTGTCTGTGTGTGTTAGTGTGTGTATGGTGAATTGTATATTTTGTATTAATGACAGGCTGTCATTTCAGAGGGGATAATAAGACCCCCGGAGGGTGAGGGGTGGGCATACGTACACACTCAAAAACACACACACACTCTCTCTCTCACACAGCGCAATCCTGACCCTCTCCTCTCACATTACACACACTGTCTCCCTGTTCCAACATGACATCACTCCTCCCTTTCTATTCCTCGCTGTCTTTTCTCTTTTTCTCTCTCGATTTCAGCAAGATCCACCACTATCATTCTCTCTCTGAGTTAACAGACACCAAACCCAACATCACTGACCTTCCTAGAGAGCCTCAAGTCTTAGAGAGATTAAGATGTCACTCTATACTCTCCTTGCATATAGGGTTATTGCATCACAGGGTAATCTACAGTCTCATGGTGACTTACTCAAGTATTTACAAACAATACATAATGCATTCTAATAGAGAATATAGAGGCCCTACTCATGAAACACAAGCAGAATTTCTGCAGAAATCATTGTGAAATGACTGTTATGTAAATTACCACATACAGTTCAATGCAACCATTTATGCAAGAATGGTTTTGAGAATGATTTACTCAGAAATTCACGTTTAATGAATGGCCCTTAAAGAGAATTCTAGAAGATTATACATTGATAATAAAATCTAAAATAAAAATTCTTGAAGAACTGAAGAAGAAGAAGATTTGACTGAGTTCTAGAAGTTTCTACCTTTTAGGTAGTAACATATTCACTGCATTCTAGAACAGAATCAAAAGGAAAATAGATTAAGATGTCACTCTATACTCTCCTTGCATATAGGGTTATTGCATCACAGGGTAATCTACAGTCTCATGGTGACTTACTCAAGTATTTACAAACAATACATAATGCATTCTAATAGAGAATATAGAGGCCCTACTCATGAAACACAAGCAGAATTTCTGCAGAAATCATTGTGAAATGACTGTTATGTAAATTACCACATACAGTTCAATGCAACCATTTATGCAAGAATGGTTTTGAGAATGATTTACTCAGAAATTCACGTTTAATGAATGGCCCTTAAAGAGAATTCTAGAAGATTATACATTGATAATAAAATCTAAAATAAAAATTCTTGAAGAACTGAAGAAGAAGAAGAAGAAGATTTGACTGAGTTCTAGAAGTTTCTACCTTTTAGGTAGTAACATATTCGCTGCATTCTAGAACAGAATCAAAAGGAAAATGCTGAAGAATTTTAGAAGATTGAGAAGCATTCTAGAAATGTAAAAAGCTGTAGTTAGAGACATATTTACTACATTATAGAGCATAATAGGGAATAATTCTAGTAGGTTTTACACAGACACATTCTAGAACAGAATCTAAAAGAAAATATTGAAGAATTTAAGAAGATTTAGGGACATATTTACTAAACAAGGCAAGTTAGCAGAAGACTGCAATCCCATAAAAGCACGGATGTGAGTGGAAAGTTCTGTGGGTGATCTACTGACAATGCGCAAATTAAGAACACAGACACAGTCAGATTATTTCTATAATTACCAACGCAATCTACCAAGAGGAGCACAAATGAGCAACACTCGCAGACATGTAAGCACAAAATGGACATGCTTTTTGGGCATTAAATAATGGCGTAAATACCAGTAAGTTGACTTAATGCATTACAAGCTGTTAGTAAATCTCACTTTTAGAAGCACAGTAGACATGTAAAACATTTTAGAGCCATATTTACTGCATTCTAGAATATACATTTCATAGAATTCGAAAATGCTTTACATAGACACATAATCAACAAATTCTAGAGCAATCTAAAAGAAACTTCTTAAAAATAGTTTCTGATAGTGGTTTACAAGTCTTTTAGATTTTAGAAAATCTAAAGAAAATCTAAGGAAAACTCTAGATTGATTTTTAGTATACTTGAAGTTTGTGGATTTTAGATAATTAGACATTCAAAGCATTCTAGAATGCAATTCAAAAGACAATGTTCTAAAACTATAAATTCTAAAAGATTCTGAATAATGATATTCAATACTATTCTATGTAGATGTAATAAAGCAAAAATATTGAACATTTCTAGAAGATTCTTGATTCTGGATAGTGATATTCAATGAATTCTTGAATACAATCTATTCTTGAAAATCTTCAATTCTACACATAATCAAGCCTTTACATAAGCAATATATGTTTCATTCATCCTTTGTAGGGCAGCCCTAAACATAATATTTCATCTTGAGTATAGGCATAATCATATTAAATTCTACAAACCCAATTCCAAAAAAGTTGGGACACTGTACAAATTGTGAGTAAAAAAGGAATGGAATAATTTACAAATCTCATAAACTTATATTTTATTCACAGTATAATATAGCTTGTCCCAACTTTTTTGAGATGTGTTGATGCCATGAAATTTAAAATCAACTTATTTTTCCCTTAAAATGATACATTTTCTCAGTTTAAACATTTGATATGTCATCTATGTTGTATTCTGAATAAAATATTGAAATTTGAAACTTCCACATCATTGCATTCTGTTTTTATTCACAATTTGTACAGTGTCCCAACTTTTTTGGAATCGGGTTTGTAGAATACAATCCAAAAAGACAACCCTTAACAAAAATCTTAAAAATTCTGGACAGTGATATTCAATGCATTCTATACATAATCGAGAGAAAAAAAATTAATTATAGAAAAGTATTTATTCTGTTTATCGATATACATTATCCATTCTGGAATGTGACTTAGAATGCATTCTTGAAGACAATCTAGAAGGGAATTCCAAGAATTTTAGAAAATTAAATTTTCGGATTCTACACATAATTCAAGCCTTTTCATTAGCAATACATGTTGCATGCAGCCTTTGTCCAGCTGTCCTAAACACAGTATAAACATAATATTTTATAATCGTAGTAAGAGACATTATAAAGTTGTTTAAATGATGCTATAAGCACATACATTCATCTCTACATGCCCAACTGAAGTGACTTCAATGTAAGAGGCCTGACTACCACTTCAGTGAGAGAGAGAGACAAGAGCCAGAAAGAAAGCGAGAGAGAGAGCCAGGCACAGTCAGCCCACTGACTCATATCCTTCCATTCTGACTCCACTCCAGCAATGATGTAATGCTCTTGGCTTCTTGCCCCCCCCCTCCCCATATATCTCTCTTTTTAAGTCTACACTGAATACCATGTTCTCTCTTTCTCTCTCTCTCTCTCTTACTCCACACCATTGCACCACACTAACTTGAGCAGACACTGTAGCAGCGATGGTGCAAAAACGTTTCTCTTTTCTTTTCTTTTTTTTTCTTTTTTACATTCACTGTGTGAATGTAACCAAAACAGCCCAGGGCATGGTTCCAGCCGCTGGGAGACGGTGGTGCAGTCTCCATGGCAATGGGCCTAAACAGCGGGAGAAACAGAGAGAGGCCAAACAGCTTGCAGCTGCCTGGTGCTCCAAGTACACACAGCACAGGACCTGCCCCTGATTTACCACTTTAATCACACTCAGAGAGGGAGAGCGAGAGAGCGGGCTTGCCACGGGCCCAAGGACTGCAGAGTGGGTAAAATCATATGAATCTGATCAAATAAATCAAGCTGAGAAGGGCCGTGAAGGAGCCTGTATCTCATTAAAGACCGTTGGGGATGGGGTGATGAAAAAGCACAGTTCGGAGGAGGGACTTCGTTCATAGGTGGCGGTGACATAGACTTAAGGCCCATGTAAAGTCGAGGCCTGTCAATGAGAACAACAGCGAGAGACTTATCCTGGAATACCTCAGGGCAAGCAAGCATGGCACAGCTCACCACAAAGCCCCAATTATGCACGGATACATCTCTCATCACTGCCGGCTGAGAGAGAAAGAGTGTGTGAGGAAGAAAGAGAGAGAGACACAGACAAACAGAGTGAGTGGTTTGGCTCACCGCCAGCCAGTTGTTTCTTCCCCTGACTGAAAATATGCTGAGAAGCTCTCCAGCATGACTGACTGAGGGAGGTTTCAGGCTCCACCCCAACCTGTCTGTCAAATTCATCACACTGAAAGCAGCATGGCTAATAGGGGAAGTTCGGAAAGGAATACCGACTCAGACCTTTGAGTCTCGTTCAGCAAAATGAACGAATCTTTTTTCGAGTCATTTCGTTCATTTTAACAAAATATAATTAAAATGTTACGTGTTACTTCCCTAATATGTCTACTACTTACACAAACGTTGATCACACTACAAACAATACAAAACTGCTATAAGAAACAGAAAAGACTAATTAATTGTTGACCTGGGTCTTCAGTCTATAATTAGCTCACCACCTCTTATCTGACAAGTCTTCGGGTTTGGGATTATGGGTCTGTCGCGTGATGAATGAACGACTCGGAAAACCCGAAGACTCGAGATGAACTAATCAATTCTCTTTCCTTCTCAGACTGCATAGGGTAAACTTATGGGGCTGTCACGTGATGAACGAACGACTCAAACCCGAAGACTCAAGAGATGAACTAATCAATTCTCTTTCCGGCTCAGACTGCATAGGGTAAACTTATGGGGCTGTCACGTGATGAACGAACGACTCAAACCCGAAGACTCAAGAGATGAACTAATCAATTCTCTTTCCGGCTCAGACTGCATAGGGTAAGCTTAAGGGGCTGTCACGTGATGAACGAACGACTCAAACCCGAAGACTCGAACCAGGTGAACTACTTGACTAATTCCAGTACAGAACCCATAGGATGTTGCGCATGCGCGACTGAACAAATCACTCCCCGAGATGACTCGTTCTTCCCGAGTCACATTAAAGATTTGTTCAAAACGAACGAATCGTTCAAGAACGACCCAACACTAATGGCTAATCGATAATGCTTTTAGCCATGGAAATGCAAAAGACATGTAATAGCATTTTAAACAATTCCTTGTGACAAGACAGTCTGTCTCGTGTTGATAAAACTCCAACATTCAAGTCAGAAAATCCTCTTTGTTGCTGTAACATTTCCAGAGTGTATTAGGGGAAAGTGTTTAATTCCACTCCCACCAAGGATGATAACTATAATAACTATAAAGTTTTAATAATCATTCCAATTCTATGAGAAGTCCACAGTCTCCACACCACAACTGTAATGATCAAAACACACAGGAACAATGTATTTGGAATCACATTCAGAAGGATTTTATACAACTGATGAACAATAAAAATATAAAAACACAGCCAATAAATCTATTTGACTTTAAAAAGCTCAAGTATTTAAAGCAGCAGATGATATAAAATGCAGCACAAGTTTATAATGAACAGAACATTATAATGCATTGGAGTGGACGCTAATATAGTTGTCTTTATAGTTATAGTTCTTGGTGTGAACAGGCCTTAAAGTTAGACATAAAATTAGAACAGACACTATTTATTTTCTCTATAAAATATTTTTTTGACTTAACCGAAGAACAAATGGGTGTGATGTAATTTTGAACAAAATCTGGCCAAAATCTGGTTGGAGTTTGTTTCAATGGTTTGAACCAGATCGCCAGGAGAAACTTTCCAGAAAACATTCCGCTCCCAGAGAGTTTGCAAACACAATCTTCAAACCTCTTTTTATCGCTGAGTGAAGAACAAAAAAGAACTTATATATTGTATATATTGGGGCATTTATTGTAAATGAATCAGATGTACTGTATAATTCCAAAGAATGACACCACCAGAGACAACATAACAAGATCCCACCAATTCCCAATGAATAAAATCCTTAAATCTGTTTTCTCTGAATATCTTGTTTAATTTGGAAAAATGTCACATTATGGATATAAAACAGGTTACAAATGCTGTTTTGTGTTAACTACAAAGACTGTGAAACCAAACAATCTGCAATTTCTACCTTGAACTAAAATAAATCATACCATGAAAACATACTGTCTTTTTGTACATTTGCATTATGGTAATACCACAGTATTCTTAAAAGTACAATGTAAGAGTATAGTAAATCAATATGATAATTTTACAATGCTGTGATATACACCAAAAGCACCATCTCATTCCATCATGATCCATGGAACCACCACAGTTTGTTTTCTAAGGACATATAGACAGAGAGCTCGGATATTATACTGTTTTGCATTTCTCAAATTGTATTGCAAATTACAAATTACACTACAAATTTAGACAAGTTGGTCATTGATCATGGTCATTGTCATAAATATACTTTTTTAAGACCTAAAAATAGTTCAGGATCATAAATACTAAATTATTTATTTTACATTTTTTATAAGTCCTAAAACGTTGTTTATTTCCTCATTTAAATTAGATTTTGAATCACAA
Organism: Sinocyclocheilus grahami; assembly: GCF_001515645.1. Taxonomy (NCBI): domain Eukaryota; kingdom Metazoa; phylum Chordata; class Actinopteri; order Cypriniformes; family Cyprinidae; genus Sinocyclocheilus; species Sinocyclocheilus grahami. Next base: position 693,510 of record NW_015505587.1, on the reverse strand, counting down.
ATGTTCAATGTGATCTCAGACTTATGGACCCCACAATACACCTGTCTCTCTTATTTTTATCCATATAAAAGACTTTATTTAAAACTTTATTTTATCACTTTGTTTCTCTTGTCTATCCAGCACCCTATAGATCCTTTCCTCTTTCCCTTCTCCATCCTTTCATATTCTTAATCTAGGACCCCTGTCTTCAATCTACCCCTGATCCCTCTCTTCCTCTTTCCAGCAGTTCCTGTCTTCCTGTTGTCTGCTCCGGGGGTCTCTCTCTCTCTCTGTCTTTGCAGGAGAATGTGTGTTTCTGCATGTGTCTGTGTGGTGGACGGGGATGACACAGTGGTGCTGGAATGAGAGGAGCAGGGCCTGGGCGTTCCTCTCCAAACGCACTATTAAACCCTACGCTGTACACAATGAGCTCACTCTAATTCAGCTCAGATGTACATCCTGCCCGCCTGTCTTCTCTCTCTTTCTGTTTCCCTCTGTCCTCTGAAATTCTTTCTCCTTCAGACATGCACAAGACATACACACTCGCTGCATATCCAGAAGATGCCACCCTAAACGGAAAGATCTCCTCAGGGTGGATGACCACAAGTTTTGGCTTTCTCTGCATGGTGTAATTAGCTAAAACATCAACCACAGTTTAGTTTTTCCATGAGAGGGGGTCACAAAGTTTACATCCCAATGAGGCTCTGCATTTCTGATCAATGTGATTGAAAGCAGTCTACGAAGTAATCGATGATGTCTGTGTTTTGGCCCACAAGAGGAGCCAGAGGGGGGTGGGGGAGGGTATGGGAGGGCTCTCCTATGCAGCCTCGTACAAAAACAACACTGCACGCTGCCTCGGCTAGGGTGAATCAGAGTCCCAAAGAGCAAGCATCAAGTTTTGACAGGTTAGAGGCATAAAACTGTGCAGTACGTGAGCATTTCGATTCTACAATGTCCTAAGAGAATGATAATTGAGTTTTCTTTCTTGCCTTTTATAAGAGAAAGACAAAGGTTATCATGAGATGAGGTTTCAGATCAGACATACAGTCATATTGTGAGATATAAAGTATCACTGTAAGATAATGTTGCAATTATGAGAAATAAATGTCCCAATTATAGGAAATGAAGTCACACTGGGAGATAAATTCACACAAGAAATAAATTCACAATTGCAAAGTATAGACACATGCAAAGTTTAAAGTAATTTTTATGATTTATTTTATATCAAATTGTGAGACGTAGTCACAATTATGAGCCAACTGTGAGATTAAATTTAAAATCAGACATAGAGTCATATTCTGAGATATAAAACCTGACTGTTAGATATAAAGTCAAAATTACAAGAAATAAATTCACAATTTCAAAATATAAAAAGTCACATGCAAAGTAATATATTTTTACAGAGTACAAAGAAATATATTTGTATGATTTATTTTAGATTCATATAAAATTGTAAGATATAGTCACATTTACGAGTTAATTATGAGAACGTTTAAGATCAGACATACAGACACATTGTGACATACAATGCCTATAAGGTTGCAACTGTGAAAAATTACAGGAAATTTAAAAAAAAATGATAATAATACATTTAAATATATAAAGTCATATTGTGAAATAGATAATCACTATTACAAGAAATAAATTCATAATTGAGACGTATCATTTCACAATCGCAAGTTAATGTTGCATGCAAAGTACAAAGTGAGATATTAGTTATGATTAATATTAAATTGTGAGCTATAGTTACAATTCAAAAACTACAGTAAAAAACTACAGTCAAATTGTGAGATATAAAGTCGCAATACAAGAAAAAAAGTCACAATTAGCATATCAAATGAGTAGGATGTCAGAATACTTACAGTATTCATCTATAAGCAAACAATGCTTATGAAGTGGGTCAAAGGACAATGCTAACATGGCAGGTGAATTATGCTCGTGGATGTATTTGTACTACATGCCTGTATACCAACAGAATGTCATTCAATGGTCGAGAAGTAAGCTCCTCATCGAACTCAGAAAGTGCTCTGAATGGAATTCAGACACAGCCTCTCTATAACAGCTGCAGCAGGTTATCAGTCATAGCATCTCATGCTGTTGTGTTTCAGTGCACAGCTTACTTTTCAACCACCGAAATACCTCACAATCTTCCTGTTATTTATGGGTGTGAAAACCAGCTTATGTTTAGAGGTGTGAAAACACACAGGCAGGCAAATTGCACACACTGCAGAAAAGTGAGCGGTTCAGGTTTGCTTCAACTTTCAAACGGCATCAAATTTGCAGTGGAGCTACAAGAACTTCCTGCAGGCACACTGAGGTTTTCACAATTCTTTTAATAGTGCAATGCATAAAATAAGCCAGCATTATTTGTTTTGCAAATGGCAATACATTATGACATTTCATATTTAATATATTTTAATTTTAATTATTATTATTATTAACTATTATATATATATATTCGTATACACACACAAAATGAATTGCTTTATCTTGATCATGCATGAGAGGAACTAACGTTTTGAAGCAAGGAAACTCTGATGGAGGAAAATAAAATTCATAGGCTTATGTCAGCATGGGGATTTTTTGTCTGATTCTTTAGTAATAGAAAAGGAAGTGTGCTATACAAAGCAGTTATTTATTTTAGTTTTTTGAAGTTAATTAGAATGCTAACTGTTAGCATGCATTTTGCCCTGAAGTTTTGCTGTGTTCATTTATTTTTATATAGACTGCAAAAACAAAAGAGTTATTTTGATTTATGAAGATAAGTCTTAATTAGCTTAATTAGCTAACTGTTAGCATGCTTCTTTTGCAGTGCTTAATTCTGAGTGTTGAGAATTTATTTTAATATTGACTGCACTGGTTTCACAGGATGTTCCACAGGAACTTACACTGAGTTGTTCCTGATAATCAATGTATATGGCACAAACAAAAGTTTGCCTTGCCATCCATTTTGTATCTATTATATTGTCTGTCGCAAGAGCGTTTCAACTAAAACTGTCTGAGTCAATCACTACAGCTCCAGAAGAAAAGACCTATTGTTGCTGAACTTGTCCTCCCATATCAGTCTCTCCTTCAGTACAGCCATCATTCAGACATAGCTTTTACCAATAATGTTCACCAACTACTGGACTTTCTTATCCCTCAGTCAAAGAGGTTGAGCCCCCCTCACAATGTTTTATCTCAAGCCGACTGACTATGTCTACCATATTTAACACTGACATGACTCAGGAACAGATGTTAGTAATTCACATGCAGCGAGCATTCAAATCATTTGGACCCTCTGAATAGCCACGACATTCAGATTCCCTGTGCTCCGTCTTTCCATTTTTTCTGTTAGTTCAGAAGGGTCTTTAAACAGTTTTTTGTCAAAATGCCTCTCTGATGGTCTCCAAATCACCTCCTACCTCTCTGAGGGAATGTATTCCCTCCTGAAAAGACCAGGTTCATGCTGGTTAGTGCTGGTTTATGTGAACCACCATACTGTAGCCATGCAAATTTCAATGAAAGTCAATGGGGTCCAAAACTACAGCTGGAGCATTCTTCAAAATATCTTTGTGTTCTGCAGAAGAAAGTAAATCATAGAGGTTTGGAAGACATGAGGGTCATTATAAGATGCCTACGGTATATTAGCATCCAGTGCAAGGGACTAGCATCCAAAACACAACATATGACAGCGTTTTTAGCAGGGCTAGTGTGAATAAAGGGGAAAAAGCAGAGAAACGCTTGGAGAATCAAAAGTTGGGGGTTGAGGGTCCTTGGGTTTCACAGCTGTGGGCCCCCCGCCTGAGCCCTGTTAAGCAGGCAGACTTGAGGAAAGCCAATCTTAATTGATTCCAAGCCTCCAAATCTCTTCAGTAAACATGGCGGAGCAATGAAAATGACTTGTTATCCTAATTCAATGGACGCTGTACAACTCTGTCAGTCTTCACATCCCAAAAAAAAACTCAGAAAGCAGATGGACCCTGGATTAAGCTTACTGCAGTCATTCACAATCACTGTACAGTTAATTACATTTGTAGAGAGAGGGGTTTTATTTTATTTTATTTCATTACACTGTGGCTACCTGTTGTCAGTGTGTGTGTAAATATTGCTCATTCTATTTCTGATCATTTAACCAGATTTCTCTCAAAAACAGGAGCAATACATTCTTAGAAAGCAGACGAGTGAGTACTCACCACAGAAATCCAACAATGAAACACACAGTAGGTGAGTGGATTGTGTACTAAATGAATGAACAATACAATAGCCCCTAAATAGTGAGTCTTCTTAGATGGAACAGTGTCATAATGTATATATAGCTGATGTCAGTTCGCAATAGAAAATAGTAACATCCCGGCTACTCTGATGTAAGCCTTCCATCCGATACACCACGTTAGTATGCCAAATTTATGATTCACCCCCCTTTTCTAGGAATAATGTAATATTTAGACATTAACATTTCACAACAGCAAAGTATTTCTAAATCATGCACATCAATACTGCATCATTCAGGATTTTTAGTTAAAGGGGTCACCTGTTGTCTGCTCCGGGGGTCTTATTGTGTGTATTTGGTGTAATGAAATGTGTTTATGCGGTTTAAGGTTAAAAAAACACATTATTTTCCACATACTGTACATTATTGTTTCTCTTCTATGCCCCGCCTTTCTGAAACACGTAGATTTTTACAAAGCTCATCGGTCTGAAAAGTGAGGTGTGCTGTGATTGGCCAGCTATCCAGTGCGTTGTGATTGGCCGAATACCTCAAGCGTGTGACTGAAATGTTACGCCCCTTACCATATTGTGATGCCTTGTCCCGGCCGGAGTGACGAGACAAAAACATTAAAACCCATTATAAATGAGGCATTTGTTGCATCCAGTGGGGACATAATTACGGATTATAATAACTGTATACTGCATTGCATCGCGCGGCCTAAACATAAAACCATGTCTACATTTGTGATCGGAGAAATTAGCCCCTTACCATATTGTGATGCCTTGTCCCGGCCGGAGTGACGAGACAAAAACATTAAAACCCATTATAAATGAGGCATTTGTTGCATCCAGTGGGGACATAATTACGGATTATAATAACTGTATACTGCACTGCATCGCGCGGCGTAAACATAAAACCATGTCTACATTTGTGATCTGAGAAATTACAAACTACAAACGCTACTCTACATTGCTCAAAACTCTTGTTTGAATCGTTAGTGGCATATTCTTTAAATATAAAAAACGTACTTACAGTCTGTGAGTCAGAACAACCGGCATTGTAGTCTACTCTACCAGGATCAGAAAACAGTCCTCCATAAAATGTGGTCCTCCAAATATCTGAATATTTGGGTTGAACTGTTCTGGAACAGTATTGTAAATACAACTTAACCACTGGTTTCTAGTCGTGTCCTCTTTTGGAAGGCCAAACAAAGTAGTTTTGCTTTCACAATGAAACACAGCGTCACAAACGGCGGGCTAGAGTGAGCGGAGGCCGGCGTCTAGAGTGAGCGGAGGCCAGCTTGAGTGAGCATCTTCCCACATCGTGACATAGACATGTGGGGGCGTGTTAGAACGAGCCATTTTAGGTAGGCGTGGTTGACTCTTAACTTTTATAAAGAATATCTCTTTGGATTTGAGTTCTTTAGTCTTTGCAACTTTACAGATCTTCTTTATGCACCAAGAGCTTGTAACACTCCAAAGAGAAAGGAAAAATTGAAATCGCATCATATGACCCCTTGAAATCATGGTATGATTCTTCGGTTCAGAGCAGCAGGAAGATAAGATTTAACGGCCGAAGACAGAGGCACTAACTGGCCTCGATGGCTTCCTGCGGGAAGTGGAGTTTCTGTTTTAAGGGGATTGAAAGCCTTTCTTTCCCGCTGAGGTGGACATTTCCAAACACACTTCCATAGGCTGACCCCTGACCTCCACAGTGCCCATAACAAAACAACCACCCTAACACTTGTGGAGTCCTAGAGAGTTGCAGTTTTCAACAGACATAAACAATAATTAAAACCAATCAGAAAGGTTTACAGAAAAATTTCAGTAAACCTTTCAGAACATTAATGCAAACTGTGCTTGGGTGAATCTCCATATTCATGTCATACAACACAACTAAAATGAAAAAAGTAACATTGTCATTCAAATTGTCGTTACTGTAATCCATTATGTATTTTATTACAGTTAACTTTTTCCCCCCAAGAAGTACAACAAATACTACCCAGGGTTATTATTGTTAACTAAAACTAAAAAACATTTTTGTTACTTGAAATAAAACAAACTTTCATTGAAATAAAATAAAATATGAAAAAAAAAACAGTCTTCCCAAAAATGTGAGAATGTGCCCTTTCAAGGACACTTTGCTCATTTGTAAGAATTGTTTTAGCATTAAATATTGATTTGCTGATCAAACGGCAAAACTTTCATTTCAATGAACGTTTTTTTAAGAGGCATTTCTATCATGTAGTCAGCAATGTGCTTTTTTATTGGGTAAAAGTGTGTGAGAGTGTCGGTGTGTGTGTATGAAACTTTGAATGTGTGAAATCCAAAACCCCACCAAAGGCTTTTATTTCAGCTAGTTGCCAAGGCAACATTTGTCATTTTTTTAGTTTACTAAAGTTTCTAAAATAAATAAGAATTAAAAAGTATTACAATATCTAAAATAAATTAATTAATTAAAACTAATTAAAACTAATTAATTAAATTTACTACAAATACAAACTTAAATATTTAAATTTTAAAAACTAATAAAAATGACAAATAAACACACAACCAACATTACTAAAACATTAAATAAAATTCAAATTAAAACAGAAAATATAAAAAATAAAATCTAATTCAAAATATCAACAAAAACTTTAATAAATGATACTAAAATAACACTGATATCACAATAATAAATATTTACTCATTTAAATAAACTTTTAGATGTTTTGCATTAGAGTAAAGAGACAAAACAAGAAAACAAAACAAAACCTAAAAATATATATTTTTATATATAATACAATTTTGTATAAATATATTTTTGTATAACTTTTGTTTGATTTTGGTCTGAAATGTGACCCATTCAAGTTCTTGACAGGTTTCATGATATTGACCAATTACTGTAAGACTAACACAGCTTCTCTCAATAAAATATACAATTTCCATAAAAGACCGAGGACTTTATAATATCTGAGCTGCATGAGTGTCCATCCAAAATGAGTGCTATAAACTGTTTCTTTACAGCTTTAGCACATGCACACCCATGTTCCAACACAAAAACAGCACGGACATTGCATATGCTCTGCATGAATTGACATTCACCTCCCATTCATAGCAGTGTTCAGCATTACTGCCCATGACCCTGCAGAAACCCTTCTAACAAAGTGCTCATAAGTATATTGTGCAGATGGTATGCAAACGAGAAACTCAGTTGGTTTGGTCATAAAAATCAGTGCATCTTTCAAAACTTCTTTACAGATTTACTGTACATTCTTTTGATTATTTAACAGTCTTTGAGTGACTACCAAGGACTAGAAAAGTTAATGAGAACTAACCAGTCTCTCTCTGTCTCCTATCCTTTCTCTTTCTTCCACTGTAATTCCATCTCTTTCCCAGAACAAAGGCACTGTCAGACCATCAGTCAACTTGATTGACAGGCCTTCCATCCAATATTCACAAGTTGTCCATTCTGGGCACCTACGCCCTATCCTGTCTTACCATTGGCACAGAGATATGCAGTATTTCTTCAAACGCCTCACAAAAATCATCAAACACATACACAAGCATTAAATAAAGTGTGTGTTATTGATTGTCGACTGCTTTCAGATATAAGCTCCTCCATACATTAAGCAACTGATATATCCATATATCAACTTGCTACATGACAGTTTCATTATGAAACATCTTGTTTCAGAAAATCTGTTGTTATACATAACAAATCTGTGATTTTGGTGTCAGCTGTAGACCTGACCCTATAATCTTCATCTTAAACCTCCACCACTGCTGAAAATGATACCGTCCTCTCTCTACGGCCCTCTTGTAATGTGTTTGAAAGTGGGTTTCATGTGGTGATTATACTGCAGACAGGGCGCATTCTGACGCAACAAAGAGACAGAGAGAGAAAGACAAAAAGAAAGAGGGAATAAGACTGTTGGAGAAAAAAGAAAGACGGGTCAGCAGTGGGATATGTTTGCGCAAGAGGGGCGTCATCCCAAAAAGCTGATATTCCCACCAGAGCTGCACCACTGATGTCATCACTGTGGGACACACCCAAGCTGGCTGCACGACACAGAGAACTTTAAGAGTCACTGCAGGGACAACTGGAAAGATTCACAAACACACACACACACCTAAAGCATGGAACAGCCACAGAGTGTTACAGTCTTCCCAAAAATGTGAGAATGTGCCCTTTCAAGGACACTTTGCTCATTTGTAAGAATTGTTTTAGCAATAAATATTGATTTGCTGATCAAACGGCAAAACTTTCATTTCAATGAACGTTTTTTTAAGAGGCATTTCTATCATGTAGTCAGCAATGTGCTTTTTTATTGGGTAAAAGTGTGTGAGAGTGTCGGTGTGTGTGTATGAAACTTTGAATGTGTGAAATCCAAAACCTCACCAAAGGCATAACTTCACTTTGACCCCCATCTAGACTCAGAGTCTAACCATGTTTCGAAAAATCTGGTTTGAAATATTAGGGTGAGTACAAGATGACAGAATTTTCCATTTTGGAAATGATGAAATTGGATGAATCCATTTCAATTGGATGAAAATTGACCATCCAATTGACCATTCTTCATCGAAACAGATTTGGAGAAATTAAATATTTCATTACAAATGGATCCTCTGCAGTCAATGGGTGTCATCAGAATGAGAGTGTAAACAGCTGATAATAACATCACAATAATCCACAAGTAATAGACAAGCATGTTTGTAATAAACACATGAATGATTAAGCCTTTTTAACTTCAAACTGTTGCTTCCAGCTAAAATATGAGTTCTCTATTCATAATATTGCTTTCTCTATTGAAATAGCTGAGTAACCCGAATCAGGAGAGAAATATGCACAGATCAAGTAGTTTACTAGTTAAAACCGTCCAAAATGGTTCTAAACAAATATCTCAGTGGATTCTGATGTGAGAGGACAACAGATGAAGGACTTTTTTACTGGAGAAAGTGTTATTGAGGATCATGGACTAATATTTTTGCTAGAAACAATAGTTTCAAGTTAAAACAACTTGTATGGATTTTAATTTCAAGCACCTTTTCACTCCACAAGATGTTAATTGATGGACTGGAGTCATGTGGATTGCTTGTGATGTTTTTATCAGCTGTTTGGACTCTCATTCTGACGGCACCCATTCACTGCAGAGGATCCATTTGTGAGAAAAAATGCAATGCTTAATTTCTCCAAAATCTGTTCTGATGAAAAAACTCATCTACATCTTGGATGGCCTGAGGGTGAGTACATTTTCAGCAAATTTCATTTTTGGGTGAACTGTTCCTTTAAGATACTTCAATAAAACCTCCAATCTGAATCCAAGAATCCAGCTGTTGTTCACTGCTGTCCACATGACAGGACAAACAAACTCTAACTTAGACTCAAACACAGTCTTTTGAAGAACATAATCACTACTTCTCCACCTTGTGCAAGTCGGCTGCTGTATTCTGATAGGAGAAATGCAAACAGCGGCATGGACCTTGGACTAATATCAAACACTAGCCTATTGAACACGTCTATTGAACGTTGTACCAATGACATACAACTAACGATATTTATTCTGCCCTGCAATTGCAGTGATGAGAGGCACGACTTACCCAATCTGTCTGTTGGTGGAAGGGGCTTGAGTGATGACAGAACTGGACTGGGGTGAGGGCAGTGCCTGCTGGATCACTATGCTGCTGTTGTGGTTAGCCATTCTTGAGTGGGTCTGCTGGTGCTGGTTAGGGCCCCCCTGCCCATGAAGAGAGATATTCTGTTCAGAAACAGACAGAAGGGTGAGGACATGTCATGTACACAGGGGTAAAATATAAACTGTTAATCTACTCTAACATAACTACACTAGAAAAGAAAACTCCCTACAAGTCAACCCTAAACTACAGAACTTGGTGCAGAAATATTGGGCAAAATTTTGTGTGCAAAAAAAGATCAATTGTCTTTTATCAATAGTATAAGGATGTATGAAGGCCAAACAGAAGTTACTTTCAAACCAAGCAGCTTTTCATACCTGGGTGGCGGACCAGATTTTTTGGAGTCCTATTGAAATGACAGGATTTTGCATCGCACCTTAAGAATGTAGAGCTAAAACTAGAAAAGAATGCATGAAGCACTCATTAAACATTTTATATAGCATCCTCTTTGGTTTAGGCCCCTTTGACACACACCACACTTTATGGGATGTGTGAAAAAGGAGGCTTGTTGGTCAAAAATGCACTCTGTTACTTGTTTAGGTGTGAATCCAAGCTTATGCATGCACTTCCTGTAGCAAATAGAGTATTTTTAAGTGAGAAATAAAGAAGGGGGATTTCTATTGTGGGCCACACCTTGACGGTTCCAGCTGCACCTGTTATGGTTTAGAAGATAAACAAGTGGACAGAAATGTACTGATTTTCTTCAGTAGTTTTCCTAATTTGCATCAACTAACCAAGTACTTTGTTAAAGAGGAGAGATTCATCAAGAATAAATTGTGATTCTGACAGTGCCGTTTATTTGCACTGTCTATGTAGCTTTAGTGTGCACTAAAGGATTTTCATACAATCAGGTTATGGCACAGATGCACCCACAAAATCTGTGCTGCTGAACACAATTTACACGGTTGGTGGATAATATACAGCAGACTACTGCAATCTGATTTACTTTACTGAGATGAATTATAATGCTTTTCTTAATCATTTGATCATCATTACACAAATAACTGGAGCCATGATCAATAAAAAAATCTGAAATTTTGTTTACCTCTTTCTGGCTTTTCGGTAATTGCTGCTTACTGCTTGTCTGATGACCTTAAATAGAGTTTTGTGAATACGACACTCTATAAAGAGCCACATTTACAAAGAAAGGGGCATGTCTGCGCTAAAAATAATGACAATGACTCATTATGACATTTAGCATCATGGTTAAACTGAACTATGAGTAGATTTTGTGTTAAATTCTAACACGCTATTTGGCCCTTTAGTCACACAGTATCTAACTACCCTAAAAAGCACATCCTTTAAACACATGAGATTCGACCTCCACATTTGATTTCAGTACACTTAAGACAAGCGCAGCAGAATTCTCTGCAAAGGCTCTGGGCGATATTTCCCTCTCACCTGTCTTCGCCTGAGCTCAGCAAAGTCCTGCTACAACCTGCTGCTTGCTGACTTGGCATGGTGTACTAACGCTAAACCTCAAGTGTAAACTCCCCAGATTAACAGACATCGTCAGTTTATCTACAGCACCACTGTCAGGCAGACAATAAGGTGGTGGTCACTGAGCCCAGTCATCTTGTGACACAGTTTAGGTGCAAGTGGTAAAACAGTCATTAATTTAGGATTGAAGGTGTCTGTGTGCGTCATTGTCAGACCTTGACGATATATGATAAAAATACCTGCAAGAGTTTGGTTATCACCATGGCTTTACAGTTATCATCCCAGTTATCACTTTGAAATATGGCTTTGAAAAACATGTGAATGTTTCTATCAACGTCCTAGGAAGTCTATTACGTTACTATAATCTGTTACACATGTATTATAACTTGCCATGATTGGCTTGCTGTAGATTAAAAGGATTGTCAAAATCTCATTAAAATAGTATCATAACATTAACATTAGTCTCAAAACATAGCACATGAATTGCATACTCAGTATTGTGGCGTTGTATTATTGTAGATATTCCCTGCATCATGACCAACTAAGGACCAGCTTAAACCAGGTCAAACCAGCTGCCATGCTTCAAAACATACCTAACCAGTAAGACTGGGTAAAAACATATTTGGTAACCATAAACTCATTAATCAGCTGGAAAAATAAACTGTAGAGAGGGGCATTTTGCTTAATATATGCACCATATAACATATTCATTATCATTTGTACTGTTCTTCAATGTTTAATTTATGTTTGAATAAATCCATCAAGTTTTTATGACAGCGACATTTAAATGTTTATATTTCAAAAAACTAATTGAAGTAGAAATATTATTATGTAACTGTAACTTTATTATTGTAAAAACTTCATTACTTTTAACCTTCAATATTTAAGTAATTTAGTACTGCTTTGTGATATCACAAAACCCGGAAAACAAACGCTGTAGTCCAAACGAGCCGTTCGTTGTAGTTCTTGAAAAGGTATTTTTTTAAACGAAATATCTGGACTTTTGGAGATTTGTAAGTTTGAAGATCTTTTTTATGCCCAAACATACACACTACACACTGACTAAAATTCAAAAAGTCAAAAAGCATAATAGGACCCCTTTAACGTATGTTTTCTCTTTCAAGTGAACTACTTCATGGCAGAGATTCTTTCAAATCATATGTACAGTATGTTTCTGGTTTTAGAAATTGCCTAAATCAAGTTTTTTGGAAAAACTCTCTTTTGGAAAACCATTTCACATTGGAAGCAAAACAATAATGTTTCCGTAGGCAGCTCACACAGTTTTAAAAAATATCAAGCATTTGTTATTGTCTAGAATGATTTTATATCCAGACAAACAATCCTCTTTGTGAACACAACTGTCAATCAGTTTGAAGCTCAGCTGCCATATGTGATCTCTGGGTGTATCTTTTTCCTGCTTCAGCAAGGGACCCTCTATCTGCCTGTCGTGTATGTGTGTGATCTATCCAAAGCTGACAGTGACTTGTTGTTATATTGGATGGGGTAGTAGTGACAGCGGCTGTTAGCATTGGGGATCACAACTGCGAGACCCACACCATAATCTCACCTGTTTGTTGTCCATTTTGCATCGCACCTTAAGAATGTAGAGCTAAAACTAGAAAAGAATGCATGAAGCACTCATTAAACATTTTATATAGCATCCTCTTTGGTTTAGGCCCCTTTGACACACACCACACTTTATGGGATGTGTGAAAAAGGAGGCTTGTTGGTCAAAAATGCACTCTGTTACTTGTTTAGGTGTGAATCCAAGCTTATGCATGCACTTCCTGTAGCAAATAGAGTATTTTTAAGTGAGAAATAAAGAAGGGGGATTTCTATTGTGGGCCACACCTTGACGGTTCCAGCTGCACCTGTTATGGTTTAGAAGATAAACAAGTGGACAGAAATGTACTGATTTTCTTCAGTAGTTTTCCTAATTTGCATCAACTAACCAAGTACTTTGTTAAAGAGGAGAGATTCATCAAGAATAAATTGTGATTCTGACAGTGCCGTTTATTTGCACTGTCTATGTAGCTTTAGTGTGCACTAAAGGATTTTCATACAATCAGGTTATGGCACAGATGCACCCACAAAATCTGTGCTGCTGAACACAATTTACACGGTTGGTGGATAATATACAGCAGACTACTGCAATCTGATTTACTTTACTGAGATGAATTATAATGCTTTTCTTAATCATTTGATCATCATTACACAAATAACTGGAGCCATGATCAATAAAAAAATCTGAAATTTTGTTTACCTCTTTCTGGCTTTTCGGTAATTGCTGCTTACTGCTTGTCTGATGACCTTAAATAGAGTTTTGTGAATACGACACTCTATAAAGAGCCACATTTACAAAGAAAGGGGCATGTCTGCGCTAAAAATAATGACAATGACTCATTATGACATTTAGCATCATGGTTAAACTGAACTATGAGTAGATTTTGTGTTAAATTCTAACACGCTATTTGGCCCTTTAGTCACACAGTATCTAACTACCCTAAAAAGCACATCCTTTAAACACATGAGATTCGACCTCCACATTTGATTTCAGTACACTTAAGACAAGCGCAGCAGAATTCTCTGCAAAGGCTCTGGGCGATATTTCCCTCTCACCTGTCTTCGCCTGAGCTCAGCAAAGTCCTGCTACAACCTGCTGCTTGCTGACTTGGCATGGTGTACTAACGCTAAACCTCAAGTGTAAACTCCCCAGATTAACAGACATCGTCAGTTTATCTACAGCACCACTGTCAGGCAGACAATAAGGTGGTGGTCACTGAGCCCAGTCATCTTGTGACACAGTTTAGGTGCAAGTGGTAAAACAGTCATTAATTTAGGATTGAAGGTGTCTGTGTGCGTCATTGTCAGACCTTGACGATATATGATAAAAATACCTGCAAGAGTTTGGTTATCACCATGGCTTTACAGTTATCATCCCAGTTATCACTTTGAAATATGGCTTTGAAAAACATGTGAATGTTTCTATCAACGTCCTAGGAAGTCTATTACGTTACTATAATCTGTTACACATGTATTATAACTTGCCATGATTGGCTTGCTGTAGATTAAAAGGATTGTCAAAATCTCATTAAAATAGTATCATAACATTAACATTAGTCTCAAAACATAGCACATGAATTGCATACTCAGTATTGTGGCGTTGTATTATTGTAGATATTCCCTGCATCATGACCAACTAAGGACCAGCTTAAACCAGGTCAAACCAGCTGCCATGCTTCAAAACATACCTAACCAGTAGGACTGGGTAAAAACATATTTGGTAACCATAAACTCATTAATCAGCTGGAAAAATAAACTGTAGAGAGGGGCATTTTGCTTAATATATGCACCATATAACATATTCATTATCATTTGTACTGTTCTTCAATGTTTAATTTATGTTTGAATAAATCCATCAAGTTTTTATGACAGCGACATTTAAATGTTTATATTTCAAAAAACGAATTGAAGTAGAAATATTATTATGTAACTGTAACTTTATTATTGTAAAAACTTCATTACTTTTAACCTTCAATATTTAAGTAATTTAGTACTGCTTTGTGATATCACAAAACCCGGAAAACAAACGCTGTAGTCCAAACGAGCCGTTCGTTGTAGTTCTTGAAAAGGTATTTTTTTAAACGAAATATCTGGACTTTTGGAGATTTGTAAGTTTGAAGATCTTTTTTATGCCCAAACATACACACTACACACTGACTAAAATTCATAATAGGACCCCTTTAACGTATGTTTTCTCTTTCAAGTGAACTACTTCATGGCAGAGATTCTTTCAAATCATATGTACAGTATGTTTCTGGTTTTAGAAATTGCCTAAATCAAGTTTTTTGGAAAAACTCTCTTTTGGAAAACCATTTCACATTGGAAGCAAAACAATAATGTTTCCGTAGGCAGCTCACACAGTTTTAAAAAATATCAAGCATTTGTTATTGTCTAGAATGATTTTATATCCAGACAAACAATACTCTTTGTGAACACAACTGTCAATCAGTTTGAAGCTCAGCTGCCATATGTGATCTCTGGGTGTATCTTTTTCCTGCTTCAGCAAGGGACCCTCTATCTGCCTGTCGTGTATGTGTGTGATCTATCCAAAGCTGACAGTGACTTGTTGTTATATTGGATGGGGTAGTAGTGACAGCGGCTGTTAGCATTGGGGATCACAACTGCGAGACCCACACCATAATCTCACCTGTTTGTTGTCCTCCTCCTCCTGAGCCTTGCAAAACTCCTGTTCGATAGAGCAATCCAGCTCGCTGAAGAGACCCACCTCCTCGCAGTTCTTCAAAAAGCGCGTTGGGGTTGGGGTCTGGTCTAGAAACATTCAAGGAAAAAAATACATAAAAATTTAGCAGGGCACTTTAGTTTAACTGTTTACAATGACATTGAAGGTCTAATAGGTTTGAATATCGAGGAAAAATTTTATTATTCACACTTATTATTTCTTATCTTTTATTATTAATTCTATATCAAAAATAAGCATAACTACGGTGGCCGAGAAGTGCAAAACAAAACACAAATCTGAAAACAAAATAACAAATTACAAACGCAAATGCAAGTGTAAAAAACTAAATATAAATTCAGAAAACACAACAACAATTCAGAAAACATTATAACAAGTCAGAAAACACAACGACAAATCCGAAAACAAATTAACAAGTCAGAAAACACAACGACAAATCCGAAAACAAATTAACAAGTCAGAAAACACAACGACAAATCCGAAAACAAA
>NW_015505587.1:649815-675863 GCF_001515645.1 Sinocyclocheilus grahami | reverse complement strand
AATTGAAGTAGAAATATTATTATGTAACTGTAACTTTATTATTGTAAAAACTTCATTACTTTTAACCTTCAATATTTAAGTAATTTAGTACTGCTTTGTGATATCACAAAACCCGGAAAACAAACGCTGTAGTCCAAACGAGCCGTTCGTTGTAGTTCTTGAAAAGGTATTTTTTTAAACGAAATATCTGGACTTTTGGAGATTTGTAAGTTTGAAGATCTTTTTTATGCCCAAACATACACACTACACACTGACTAAAATTCAAAAAGTCAAAAAGCATAATAGGACCCCTTTAACGTATGTTTTCTCTTTCAAGTGAACTACTTCATGGCAGAGATTCTTTCAAATCATATGTACAGTATGTTTCTGGTTTTAGAAATTGCCTAAATCAAGTTTTTTGGAAAAACTCTCTTTTGGAAAACCATTTCACATTGGAAGCAAAACAATAATGTTTCCGTAGGCAGCTCACACAGTTTTAAAAAATATCAAGCATTTGTTATTGTCTAGAATGATTTTATATCCAGACAAACAATACTCTTTGTGAACACAACTGTCAATCAGTTTGAAGCTCAGCTGCCATATGTGATCTCTGGGTGTATCTTTTTCCTGCTTCAGCAAGGGACCCTCTATCTGCCTGTCGTGTATGTGTGTGATCTATCCAAAGCTGACAGTGACTTGTTGTTATATTGGATGGGGTAGTAGTGACAGCGGCTGTTAGCATTGGGGATCACAACTGCGAGACCCACACCATAATCTCACCTGTTTGTTGTCCTCCTCCTCCTGAGCCTTGCAAAACTCCTGTTCGATAGAGCAATCCAGCTCGCTGAAGAGACCCACCTCCTCGCAGTTCTTCAAAAAGCGCGTTGGGGTTGGGGTCTGGTCTAGAAACATTCAAGGAAAAAAATACATAAAAATTTAGCAGGGCACTTTAGTTTAACTGTTTACAATGACATTGAAGGTCTAATAGGTTTGAATATCGAGGAAAAATGTTATTATTCACACTTATTATTTCTTATCTTTTATTATTAATTCTATATCAAAAATAAGCATAACTACGGTGGCCGAGAAGTGCAAAACAAAACACAAATCTGAAAACAAAATAACAAATTACAAACGCAAATGCAAGTGTAAAAAACTAAATATAAATTCAGAAAACACAACAACAATTCAGAAAACATTATAACAAGTCAGAAAACACAACGACAAATCCGAAAACAAATTAACAAGTCAGAAAACACAACGACAAATCAGACAAACCGGAAGAGGTAGGTATAGTTTGAGACAGCGCCATTGGTTTGGGATTACTCACCGCTGACTGGACGAGACATCTGTCAATCAACTTATACAGGGAAGAACCAGCCGAAGAACAGCCGAGTCGTGGTAGAAAGTTCGGCGATGGTATTAAAGTAGCTCAGTTTAAATGTATTGTATGAATTGCCCTTACTATGGAATAAAAAATACGGAGTGTATATTTACATTTAGTTAAAAGTGGCTAAAGAGCATCAGCTCCAGTGGTGCAGGTGGTTAAGTGCTTGACATCGGCTTTCTGACACGATCGACCTGGGTTTGATACCGCCTTTCGGTGAACTTTTTTTTCTCCCTTTTCAAATCTCGTATTAGCAAATAGCAGTAGTTTTAGCAATATGCTATTTACTCTAAGTGCAAATACCTATTTACACTATGTTAAAATAGCAGGATTTCTACTATCAAGTATACTACTTGTTGCAAATAGTGGCAATTATCTGCACTTCAGTATTGTAGTACATTATAAAACAGTATGCAATAATAACACATTGAGTGTAAATTTAAATTTTAATTATTAAATGGATGCCACTTTTGATTATTTCCTTAATTGTTATTGAAAATAAATGCCTTTACGATGTGATACGAGATTTGAAAAGGGAGGGAAAAAAAGTTTGGCAAAAGGCAGGCTCAAACCCGGGTCGATCACGTCGAAAAGCCAATGTCAAGCACTTAACCATCTGTGCCACTGGAGCTGATGTTTTCCAGCCACTTTTAACTAAATGTAAATATACACTCCGTATTTTTTATTCCATAGTAAGGGCAATACATTTAAACTGAGCTACTTTAATACCACCTCCGAACTTTCTACCACAACTGCTGTTCTTCGGCTGGTTCTTCCTTTATACGTTGATTGACAGATGTCTCGTCCAGTCAGCGGTGAGTAATCCCAAACCAATGGTGCTGTCTCAAACTATACCTACCTCTTCCGGTTTGTCTGATTTGTCGTTGTGTTTTCTGACTTGTTATTTTGTTTTCGAATTTGTCATTGTGTTTTCTGACTTGTTATAATGTTTTCTGAATTGTTATTTTGTTTTTTAGACTTGCATTTGCGTTTGTAATTTGTTATTTTGTTTTCAGAATTGTGATTTGCTTTGCACTTCTCGGCCACCGTACATAAGCCTTTTTTTAATATTATAAACATTTGACTTTTGTCACCAAATCAAAGTCATGTGGTGAAACCAATGTGCAGAAACCCGCAGGGGGGAAAATAAAACAGGAAGGGATACCACAGAAAAAAATTAGAAATACATTTTAAATATATATTTCTTAATGTTTTTAAAATATAATTATTCAAAATAATTTTTTATAATCTATCACATTCTATTTTTACCCAAATTTGAAATTACATTTTAAATGTATTACGGTCAGTTATTGTCAGTTCTGCATGAACAAAATTCTGAATGTGGGCACCCTGACAACGACTCTGCATCTCAAAGTTCAAAACAAGTTTGCGATTAATTCCCTATGCAAATTGAACCCAACCCAAACAGCTAAATAAAAGTTTCTGGCGGGACCACGTGATCCGTGGCACTAGGATGCATTTCTAGCTTCATGCCGTGTCTCTCTCCGCTCAGGCCGTGTCCTTTTCATTATTTACTCTTGTCAGAGTGGCAGATCAGATTTCTGGGATCAGGGACCGGATTCTTAAGAAATTTCTTAAGAAATATTCCACTAAGTATGAAAGAATGTTCTTCATTCTTTGACAATTCTTGAAAAATTCTTAAGAAGTTATCATTAATGTTTTTAAGAACATCTTTTTTTTTCTTAAGAAGAAAATGACAGTTACAAAATATTCTTAACTTTTTTCTTAAGTTAAAAAATAATAAGATAATGGCAGTTAAGAAAACTTTTTTTCTTAAGAATGTTTTGTGAATCCGGCCCCAGCTCTGGGTTTCTCACTCGCTCCGTATTCTTTTACACGCAGGCCCTTCTTTCAGTAACTCGCTCGCTAACAAAGGTGCACATGCGTTCCTTCACTCACTACCTCTCGTTTGCTCAGCCTCTTTCCCTCAAACACACTCCACAGAGAAATCACACACACATCTCTTATTGAGCTTGTGGTGGGATGATCATTTGTAGCCGCTACTGGAACCACAAAGTAACTCATTATCATGTACTTTATCAAACCCACAATGAATATTACAGTCTAGACTGAACCGCACATCCAGGACTAGTAGAATCCCGTCAAGGGTTTGATTTCAGGATCCCTGATCTGTGTTAATGTGTACAGTATCTTGACAGAAGAGGATGAATTATAAAGATATATTTAAATACAAATACTCTTGCATCTTATTCATAACAAATAAGAGTGTCCAGAATAAAGATCAAAACTAGTTTAAAAAATGCATGTGCTTTTTTATTCATGGCTTCATATGGTTATAATTATTCATAATTATTTATAATTTAATTATATAATAAATTATATAATTATATAATAAAAACAAGAGGCACATCTTAAATATCTATGTATAGGACTTGCATCGTCATTTTGCAAGTGTTCAACTGCAATCTATTTGTTCAGACAGTGTAGTCAATATCACAACAACAAAATACTTTGTTATTTTGGAAAGAGAGGACAGAAAACTAAACATTTTGATCATCAAATCGATCATTATGGTATATTAAAAAACATTAATGATTACTGTATTTTACATATTCATAAATATGCTTTGAGTCTTAAACTGCTTATTAGTGTCCTTATTGGTAATAGATAGATAGATAGAATTTATTTATTTAGATTAAATACATAATAATAAACTAGACAAAAACACTGTTTTGTTTTGTTTTGTTTCGTTTTGTTTTGTTTGCATGGATTTCATGTGTTTTTCATGCAGATACACCAAAAAAGGCTGCCTTTTTCAACCAAGCATGAGTACACAGCTTTGGTTAGTTAGTGTTCAATCTCTAAATATACACCTCTAGATATGCAATCCTCCACCTTTTCATCATAGTTGTTGAGGCTTATTTTCTTTTCTTCCCTGCACTGTTCCCCCTTCCTCTCGTCCCCTGAGAGGGCCAGCGGTCTAATTGATATGGAAATCATGGTCCGGGTTGATGACTGGGATTAGGGGAGTGAGGCAGAGCACAGCACAAATATTATTTTAGCCACATGGCTCTGCATTTAAAACTACACCTGGTTAATACACCTAATCAAAGACAGACGCTAAATGGAGACTAACACATGAGCTGTGTGTGTGTGTGTGTGTGTGTGTGTGTGTGTGTGTGTGTGGTCTGTCTCACCTGACAGCATGTTGTCATTTTTGATGGAGGGGAATTTGAGGGTCATCTCATGCTTGTGCCGATGAATCATTAGATGATCCTCCGTAGGGAATCTCTAGAGAACATGGAAACAACTGGTTGCGATTTAATAACTCGAAGCTCACATAAAAAAAGCAGAGGTTTGTTTTCTTTCCATTTTGTGTTCTTGAAAAGCAGTCTTACAATTAGTGACTCTATCAAGCAATCTTATACTTACCAATGAATACAACAGGACTGAGCCTTAGGCATAAACTGTCTGTCTGAATAGATTACAAGAACACCTTTCTGATTGAAAATACCTTCTCATTACGGTAATTACATAATCTTAATTGATGTTTAAGAGCACCTGACAGGAATGCTGTATCTGTAAATGGTCCACATGAACCAGCCTGCTCAAACAGATTGTGACAGGCCTAGTCTAATTGTGCAGCGGTTCAAAACAGGTGGATTGTGATCTGAAAATGGGCCGCAGGTGTGTTCTGATTACGGAAAGAAGGGAAAAAAAATATATGCTATATGCAAATTTAAAGAATAAAGATAATTTATAGAACAGAGGAGAGAAAAATAAATATACCTTTAAAAAGGCAGGAAAGCAATAACTATATCTTTGGTTGGTGATAACAAATCAGTGACAACAATCAAAATCAGTATTTTGCAGTATATATATATATTTATTTATTTATTTTGTTGGTCATTTTGTGTATTTGTCATATCAGTATTTGCACATGTTGACGAACCTTTGCAGTCCATGGTAATATTAATCAATTTAAAAGTATGATTTTGATTACTTTTTTTTTTTTTTATCTTTGTATGATAACCAATATTGTTTATTATATTGGGTGACCATTATAAAATCTGGATCCTCAAGCAAAACCAGTTGTTTTAGTATAATTAAGATACTATTATAGGTTTCCTTTATATTTTGAATGTTTTATTTTTATATTTTCTGTTTTCACTCTAATTTGAGCTATTTTTTGTCATTTTGCTGTGTTTTGACTTTTATTAAATATGTCTGTATAGCTTTTATTATTTTTTATTTCACTTTTATTTTTTAGTTATTTTACGAAGTTAAACTAAGTGAAAATGAAAAATGTTGCCTCCGCTAAAGTTTGTTTTATTTCAAGTAACGAGGGTTTTTTATGGTTTTAGTTTTTGTTATTTTAATACATAAAGTCAAACTAGATGTTGCCTTGGTCTCTAACTGAAATAAAATAAGTTTTTTTTTTTTTTACCTCATCCAAAGAAATACCAAGCCAAGAATCTTATATCAAGACATCCAGTTGATGACATTTGCCTCAACAAGATACCAACAAGATACCATTTCACTGTTGTTGTCTGTGGTGCAGTTTCACATTAATAAAGAGCTTTCTCGAGTTACAGGACCATTCGTCTTTGCTATTGTCTTTTCAGACTCACCTGAGAGCAGCCCAGGGCGCTGCACACGAATGGCCTTTCCTGCTCGGAGTTCATCACTGTCACTGGCTCCTCATATACCTGAACACAAAGCAAAGGAGAGAAATTCAAATCAGGGGGTGCCTCCAGGACGCTCACATTATGTCACCAATATATGGTGTGCCAGTGATAACCAACTCTGTGGTTCCCAAAGAGGCTTTGACAGAATCTCAGTGAGGATTCGGTGTCCTATGCCCTGGGAGAGGGCATTCAAAGTTGTAAAGGTTTAGTCTAAACTCTAGGAGGGAAGCTTAAGAGCCTAAAACTGACCCCTAAAGTGTCACCTGCTCCTTCGTCGCCATGGAGCCGTCGCTGACCGCAGGGTAAGATGTAAACTATACTCTCTGTGTTGTGCACGCAAGTCTGTGGCTAACCCAGACACATGGCACCGAGGTCAACGTATCAATGAACTGCCAGTCATTAGCAACTCTTTTGACACCTAAACTGTCCTTTTAATACCTCGCCAGCCATGACTTTAGCAGCTCTTCTTAGGTGAGTCAGTGACAAATAAGAACATCCAAGATAAAGAACAGGAAACGTGTTATAAAAGAAAACTATTATAAAATCTAACAAAAGTTAAAATTATAAACTTTCAAAATCTCATGTAGTGTAAGCACCAAGTAAAACACCTTCAGTGTACGTATCTTAATCATAATTATAATAATAATAATTTAAAAAAATGTAATCTATTTTTCAAGTAAAAGTTTTTTTTTTTTTTATATTAATTATCAATTTATAATGACCTATATTACGATATAATTTATCTTTATGATAAAATTTACTATAATATAACATAATTATTCTTCATGATATAATTTTCTGTATTATATTTTATTTTCCTACATGTTGGTCGCACCACATGACTTAGTGAACTAACTTTATTTTTAATATTTATTGTATTTATTTTGTATTATTGTATTCAACAAAACTGTTTTTTGAGAAATAATAATGAAAGCTACACAATAAAATTTTCTTCATCCTTTTATTGAAATATCCTAATATTTCTTCATTATATATATACTGTATATATATAGATAGTTGTGTAACCTTGATATTATAACTTTTTTTTTTTTTTTTACTTAATTAAATATATTACTATAATAACTGACCCAGGTCAGTTTTAAAATAAATTGGTAATGGTGAAATATAGTTGCCCCATTTGCCCCTGTGCAATAATGTGTGGTAACACTAACAGTGTGACAAATTATGTTGAGGGGAATAAAGGGTAAAAATACCATAACAAAACTCTGAACTATTTCAAGTGTCCATTTAACAAGAGGTGATTACATTTCAATGACAAATCTCTCTCTCCGTTACAGCTCACCATGAGTGCTGGAATCACTTCCTCAGTGCCATGATGCTGCTAAATGCCATGGATGACAGACTGACAATGGAATGGTATGCCAGCCATTCAGCTTCACGCACATGCAGTGTAATCGGGCCGCTCTTCTGATGCTGATGGGTTTGCCATCGGTTTTCTTACGTGGGCCCATGCGGAGCCCTCTACTACTGTCGCCATGGGGATTAGAGTGCGATTCAGTGGAATATATCAGGCGCCAATTTTGCTTCAGTCTCAAGAGCAGCTCATTCTATTCAACTACTGATGATCTATAGGGTGCCTGGGTGCGTGATTCTGACTGTACGTCCCTCTTTCCACCCCTGCATTCTTAAAATAAATCTATGAGAATGTAAAAAGTAGGCCAAGATAGACGCTATGGCTTTTTTTTTTTTTTGCTTTGGATCATTGGAATTCTGTGTGTTTGATTTAAATAGGGTAAAATGTGTAAACTGCAGTGTTGGGAGTAACGCATTACAAGGAACGTGAGTTACGTAATCAGATTACTTTCTTCAAGTAATTAGTAAAGTAATACATTCAGGGCCGTCCTTAGGGGGGTGCAACTGGTGCGGTCGCACCGGGCCCCGAGGGGAACGAGGTGTAAGAACCAAGTGTAAGAACCAAGTAAAACCCCTTCAGTGTACGTATCTTAATCATAATTAAAATATATATATTTTATAAAAATATTATTTTAAAGTAAAAGTTTTTATTTAATTTTTTAAAAACATTAATTATCAATTTATAATTACCTATATTAAGATATAATTTATCTTTATCATACAATTTACTATAATATAACTTGTCTTTTCGATATAATTTACTATATTATGATATAATTTATCTTCATGATATAATTTTGTGTATTATATTTTATTTTCCTACATGTTGGTCGCACCACATGACTTAGTGGACTAACTTTATTTTTAATATTTATTTTATTTATTTTGTATTATTGCATTCAACAAAACAGTTTTCTGAGAAATAATAATGAAAGCTACACAATTAAATGTTCTTCATACTTTTATTGAGAATTTTTCTTCATTATAAATATATAATATTATATATATATAATAATAATAGATAGTTGTGTAACCTTGATATTTTAACAATTTTTTTTTTTACATAATTAAATATATTACTATAATAACTGAATATAATTGCAACCCCCCTCCCCGGAACGCGAATGGACCGAGGGTGAATACATTACTTTATAATTTACAAGAAAATATCTGATTTACTTTTTCAAATAATGCCAGTTTTCCTGTTTATTGACTGACAGCTCTCCTGTCCCCATGTTGAGAGAAATCGGGAGTAAGTGCAGAGGCGTGTCAAAATAATGATTATTATAGTTCTAGACTAAATGTGAACATGCATTTTACTCATCTCACTTACACAAAAACAGATTCAGTATTCCTCAAAATGAGTAAAAATAATGAAATGAGGCATATCTGCAATAATTTTAAATGTTAACACAAATCCTTTATGTATTTAATCCCATTTTATTAACCGGTGTCTTTGCTGCTAACCTTCAATGATCCAATTCATCCATACTGATAAGCATATTGACTTTAGATAAACAATATTTGTGTTTAATTTTTTTTAAATTGCTTAAGTGTGTTGAACTTTCTTTTCCTGCGTCTTTTTCTTCATGCAATCCAGAATGGCAGTACAGCTGAAAGGTTTGTTTGAGCTGCACCCTCTTACTTTACAGACGTGAATTTACATTTCCTTCAGCCAGGCTTATTAATTTCACTTTTGGTGTGAAAAACCTTTTACATTTGCCAAAAATATAACCTTTTATATAAAAACAAACAAGCAAGCCCAGCCCAGATGAGAAAAAGTAATGCAAAAGTAAAGTAATGCTTTACTTTTCATAAACAGTAACTAAGAAATGCAATTAGTTACTTTTTTATAGAGTAACGCAATATTGTAATCCATTACTTTTGAAAGTAACTGTCACGAATTCGGTTCATGGACTTCCGTTTATTCACCACCAGATGTCACACTTTCCATTACATTGACTCTCGCACTACACAAACTGTTGCATAGCACCCCGGACTACATTTCCCATCATTCTTTGCACAATTTGCACACTGCCCTGATTGCACTCATTGCACACAGCTGTTTCTAATTACCTCATTCACTATATAACACCCACTCTATCCACCTTTCTCTGCTGAGTATTGTTTAGCCTGTACCCCTTTCCGAGTCTCCGTGTTTTCCTTGTTTTGCCTTGCCTGTTTTTGCGGTTTCTGATCTTTGCCTGTTTTCTTGGATTTCTCCCTCTTGTCTCGCCCCTGTGATTCTGTCTGCTGATCGGTGACCTACGCTAGCCCTGTGACTATTCTTGTGTTTTGCCCGCCTTATACCTGTTTGCCAGTGTTTTGACCCTGCCTGTTTACCACGTCTCTTAAATAAAGTCTGCAGATGGATCCACGTGTCTCACGTCTTGTCAGCCCCGTTACAGTAACTTTCCCAAACATTGAAAGCGGAACTACATTAAACCATTTTTGGTAGCTAAAAGCATTGGCAAATTGACCAAATTATTCAATATGTGGACACAGACTCTGTGTGGTCTTATTATAAGATGGCAACAAATGCTTATGATTATTTTATCGCAACAGTGAAAACACTGTTGTAGAATTTGGCTGTACGTCGTGCATCAAAGGTGATCATAAACTTTACCAATGTTTCTAACACCTGTTTAGGGAATTTTACAGCACCCTTATGTAAGTTTTGTGCGAAAGAGTAACAGTATTATGGTCTACAGCAGCCTAATGAGACACAGCTGTAATAGTCCATGACAGCCGGAGTCGAGTCCCCTTCATATACAGCAGCAAAACAGACTCATGACTGTGGCTACATATTGACACACTGCTTAGACAGCTAACAAACACTTTCCAACTGCGTGAAAAATAAACATATTCGAAACTTTGAATGATGAAAACATGAAGAGTATGAATTCAAATGCTTCAGCCTTGGATATGCATGAGCCCCGCTGTGTGAATGCTTTCATACACAATTTGCATGTGCTTTTTTTTCCCTGCCCGATTGGTCTAGTCAACTGTTTCCTCCCATGCAGTCAAAACATGCAGATTTGCTTTTATGTTAACCAGACATCTTTTTACTTACAGTCCGGCCTTGGCGGCTTCTAACACACAGCCCTCGGGGACACACTATCTGGATAGGGTGTTTCTGTAAGCGAACTGACTTCAAGAACACGTCTGCTAAATGACAAGTCACTAACACTCGTTTTTTTCTGTTTTCTGTCTTTCTCTCTCTGTCACTCGCTTATCAGTTCTCAGAAAGTTGTGTCTCCATCCACTAGTCTTTACCGTAACTATCTTATTCTGCTCTCACTTTTTTCTCTGTCTTGATTAATTCTTCCAATTGTTAATTGCTATTTCAAAAAGGTCATTTTGGATGTTCAGTGTTTAACGTTGCAAGTTCCTCTGTCATTGGATAAGATTGGCCACTTTTGCCAGCACTAATTTTCGGTAAACTAAAGAGACAGTTCAGCTAAAATCAAAATGCTGTCATAATTTATTCATCCCACGTTGCTACAAACCTGTATCACTATTTAATCTTACAGAACACAAAAGAAGGTATTTTGAAGAATCTTGGTAACCAAATGATTAAATAAATAAATAAACTAAGACTTTTCCGAAAATATCTTTGTTTATGTTCCATAAAAGTCCATATGGATTTGGAACAAAATGAGGGTGAGTTAATGACAGAATAACAGAAAATTAATTTTGGGTTTAAGCAAATAAAAGAGAACATTTTATTTTCGTAATGAGACATATTTCTTAGTGCAATAGGATATTCAACAATTTGGAAATGTAGGACGGGACTTGATTTTATCTATCAGGAATTGATGAGATGTGATGTTTCTATTTAGAACTCTTCAATCAACAGAAAAAGGAAAGATGTTTCAGAGGTGGAGTATGTAATTATATTTTGATGAAAGATTACCAATACCAAACTTTTCTTCTTTGGAATCAGGTGCACCGATGAATCATTCAAAACGATAAGCAAAAATGTGTTTTAAAAAAGTAAATACGGTCAGTGTAGATTTCATGTTGACTTTAACACTTCACCTTAATAGAGAGGAACATGTTGTTGTGTCCCTATCTACCCTTAAACTTTACAAACTTCTCTTCGTATCAGTCAAGATTTGAAAATATATTGTAATTTGTGTGTCCCTGCATTGTCAGACAGACCTAAGATATGCCGTCTTTTGATATCACATCTGGCCAGATTCCAAAACCAACAGTGCAACACAATCAGGCCCCTGCAGCAATATTTCACATTCACACTATGTAAGTTCTCCAACATGCGAAATCCGTACTACAAAGACTGTCATCAAATCTGTTAATTTAAACATACGATTATGCACTTCATTCATTTTCATGAAAAACATTACCGTATCATTTCCACCCTCAAGCAAGTCTTTTAGCCACCTAAACTGCTCAATATCCCCATATGACACGAGGCCAGGTGTGAGATGTTTGCTCACCGGTGGTCATACACTGCTTGGCTTTTATTTCACCGGTGTTTTCATTTAACACAGGAAATTTCGTTACACTTCAAATTTAGAATGGTCCGATGTGGCAGCCGAGGAGGATTAGGGGGCCGGAGTACAGTTTCACAGGGAACCGGTGAGGAACTTTCTCCTCTGGTACACATTTGAATTCAAACAGTATGGTGCACAGACCGAGGGGAGGAGGAGAGTGGTGAAAGTTACAGCAAGCACAAACTTGCGCTGCAATTCAAATCCAACCTCCCCCCGTCCTCTGAAGGCCTTCGGCAGCAAAGGTTCAAGGTAGGATCAGCACAGGGCCCGGGGCAAGGAATAAGGAGCATACAGACAATGCAAAGGATGCCATAAACCTCTCATAATTGAACAGACGAAGGGGCCCCAACAATAGCAACCTTCAATCACTATCAGTCATCACATCTCCACAAACATAAACTTACAGAGACCTAGAGAACTTCAGGCTGACTTTTATATCGGAGGTACAAACATTTGAAATATGAACGTATCGGAATGTTGTTGTTGCTCGGTGAGCAAAAGCGACGGAAAAATAAAAACAGTAACACCTTAAACCGTGTGAGATTAAAATTAAAAACGTTTTCACTGCTATGTTAGAATACACCAAGTATTTAACAGTAATTTGCACTCAAAATTTAAAAAACTTTTTTTTAAACACAAGGAGGAAAACCTGCATACACTACATCTTTGTTTTTGTTCTTTAATACTCAGTAAACCGGATTAATTAAACCAGAGATCAAAGGAATCTTTATTGTGGTCATATAAAAAAAAAAATTCCAATACCAGTCACTCAATTTCACTAGATATTGTCTTGTTTCAGGTGATAATGTGGTATATTTCACAGATAATTATAATAACTGTGTTTTTTTTTTTAAACAAGCTATAAACTGAATATCCAGTTATTCGCTCTCTCTTAAAAAAATTTGCACAATTCGTATAACATTCTTTCTTACATGGGACACAAATGGAGATGTGTAGACAGAATTCTATGGACTGACAGATTCAGTAACCATTCACTTTCACTGATTTTTTTCCCCATATAATGAAAGTGACTGGAGCTGTCATTCTGACTAATATCTCGTTCTGTGTTCCACAGAAACTAAAACAGGTTCGTATCAACATGAAAGTGAGAAATGATGAATTATTTTCATTTTTAGGTGAACTACTCCCTTAATCTTCATCCTAGAAGCAATGAGATAGATAGGTTCATATTTTAATTTTCCTCCCTGCATGAAGCTAAAGTTTATCTGTAAATATAACGCTTACTTTTTATAATTAATACAGGCCTACATTTTTTTCTGTACTTTTCTACAAACAAACATTTATTTGTGTTGTAAAAAAAAAAAAAGAAAAAAGAACCCAGACAAACCTCGTGTCAGTGGATTCAAATCTTTTAAGCCTTTAGGCTTTTCGAAAAGAGTTTGCCTCTTCAGCTGAAAGCCTCGATATCTCGACGGTTAATCAAACAGTCTGACTGGCCTGCATTATGACGTCATGCTTCGATACGTTGCTTTCATGTAACAATGTTACAAAATAAAATGTGAGATTCAGTGCGAAGAGTCATACAGCCATGCTTGTATCATAAAGCAGCGGGCTGGACTGGACTGGAACCCCTCTGACAGTCGCGATAGCTCTTGTTCGAGACGGGATAATAACGGTGCACGAGTATTCAGAGACAAGCGAAGATCCTCAGTTTCTGCATTTGATGAATTAAACAAAACAGGTTCAACGCTACAAACTAATTGTCCCGGACCGCTTTAGAGGAACAATGCAGAACACTTGTCACAGCGCGAACGGGACACAACACACACGCGCTGTGGCAAGCCATTTTAATATTTATTATTCCTTTTAAAGGGGTCATATGACGTTGCTAAAAAGAACATTATTTGGTTTAAGGTTAAAAAAACACATTATTTTCCACATACTGTACATTATTGTTGCTCCTCTATGCCCCGCCTTTCTGAAACGCATACATTTTTACAAAGCTCATCGGTCTGAAAAGCAAGGTGTGCTCTGATTGGCCAGCTATCCAGTACGTTATGATTGGCCGAATACCTCAAGCGTGTGACGGAAATGTGACGCCCCTTACCATACTGTGATGCCGTGTCCCGGCACGACGAGACAAAACCAATAAAACCCATTACAAACGAGGCATTTGTTGCATCCAGTTGGGACATAATTACTGATTATAATGACTTATGCTGTCTTTTTACGTGTTGTGTTGCGTATCGTGCAGCGTAAACATAAAACCATGTCTGCATTTGTGAAACGACAAACAACTACTGCTACTGCTCAAAACTCGCGTTTGAATCATCAGTGGCAAATTCTTTAATTAAATATGAAAACGTACTTACAGTCTGTGAGTCATAACAGCCGGCATTGTAGTCTACTCTCCCAGGATCAGGAAACAGTCCTCCGTCAAATGCGCTGCACACATCTGAATATTTTGGGTTGAACTGTTCTGGAACAGTGTTGTAAATACAACTTAACCACTGATTTCTAGTCGTGTCCTCTTTTGGAAGACCAAACAAAGTAGTTTCGCTTTCACAGCAAAACACACACGACATGGCGGCGGCGGCAGCAACAATACTACAGCGAGAATAAAAGGTACGCCTTCTTTCTTTGCATGAACATTTGA
Source organism: Sinocyclocheilus grahami (assembly GCF_001515645.1). Classification (NCBI taxonomy): domain Eukaryota; kingdom Metazoa; phylum Chordata; class Actinopteri; order Cypriniformes; family Cyprinidae; genus Sinocyclocheilus; species Sinocyclocheilus grahami. The sequence goes on along the minus strand of NW_015505587.1, from coordinate 661,319 downwards.
GCGGTGTTATGCAAATCTTCCCACACAGTGACGTAGACATGTGGGGGGCGTATTTAAACGAGGCGTTTTAGGAAGGTGTGGACGTGTCTTAACTTTCATAAAGAATATCTCTTTGGGTTTGAAACTTTAGTCTTTGCAACTTTAGGGATCTTATCTATGCACGAACAGCTTATAACACTCCAAAGAGAAAGGAAAACTTGAAATTGCATCATATGACCCCTTTAACATTTCTTATTTCTACTGTTAAGTAGTCCAATAGAACCAGGTATCTTTTTCAATTAGTGACTAATACACATTCATTACTTATTCGATTAACTATTCCATTGTTACTGGAGTCAAATTGCATTTTCGACACTGGATTCGATTTGAATCTGGTTTAGACATCATAGATATCCATATTATGTTGGTGGAACCCATTTGAACTGTAAATATTACTGTTTCCAGTAACTAGCCTATTTATTTTTCATATTTGTAAGTTACCAATAACTATCTAAGAATAGCTACTCCTGCTATCTATTCCAGGTTTACTATATTTTGTCCTGAGTAGCCTACCTAGTTACAATACACTGTCTAGCACTGATCTTAATTGTTATTTTAGTAACATTTCTTACTGTATTTTTGTTCATATATGCACTGATGCGTTGTTTTAATTGCTACTTTATATACTTATAAGATAAAAAAAATACTAGTCTATAATGAATGTATTCAATTACTGATACTAGGGAAACTATAACAGATACTGTTTGAATAGTTACTAGTAACTAAAGTACACATAATGAATAGTTACTAGTGAAACATACTAGTATACAATAGGCTATATAGCATATAAAATATACTAGTCCCTACTTGATTTCTTACTAGTATTTAGAAATAAGTAGATACTGGTACCAAATGAGTTCGTTAAAGGAATAGGCTAAGTGCAAGCATGGCTTGCCACAAACATGCTCATACAAATACAAGCGAAGTAAAAAACTGTTGTAAGACACCGATCGTGTTTGACAGCTTCTTGCGCGCAAACCAATAACTCCGCGTAAAGTTTTGCGCCATGCAACAACATAAGTTTTGATATCAGAATCAAGAAGAAGAAGCGAGCTGTTTAACGCGACACGATCCCTTAACGCGCAATTTGGGTATTCAAAGCAAATTCAACGCGCAAAGCTGTTACATGCAAACATTCCCTGGAGATCCGAAAAGAATAAGTCATGATCAGTTTGTTTTCTGCATGGAACGTGAACGACTTAAATAGACGCGTTCAGACAGACTCTGTATAGGTACTTGAAATTTGTTTATGTGACTCTCCAACAACTTGTCACTTCTTCAGGCTCAAGAGAATGATTATTTCAATGGCACCGACTCGGCAAGTGCATGTGAATGCGAAGGAATTGATGTATCGGTATGGAAAACAACTCAAACAACTCACCGCAGAAGTCTGGAGAAGATGCGGCACACTTTCTGAAGGAACCACGTTGGACTGAGGAAAGATTACAATACGATCTATTTAGAGAAGCATTACATCACCCTTTGGTGACGTCACGTGGGATTCCTGAACTTCTAAATCATTGCGGTTCCTCGGAGGGGCGGGGCTTGAGGGGCAAAGAGGGTGAGCCGCTGGAGGATGATGATGTGATTTCCCTAACATCGTCTGATCCAGCGGCCAGTGTTCTGCTGGGTTTGGCCCAGGAAGAGCAGGAGATGTCTGAGTAGGGCGAAGAAGTTGAGGCTGAGCCCTCCCAATCTTCTTGCCCTGTGTATGATGAGCTACAGGAGGTTAGGGATCGCGCCACAGCGAGGCTTGACTTGCCGTGGAAGCGGGGCAGGGGGGGGGGGGGGCGGGGGGGGGGGCGGGACCAGTGGGTGTGGCGGCCGGACGGCAACACCAACACCAACCAACATCTGTCTGACTCCTTCAAGTTGCTATTGAGTTAGTCATACACGGCTTATAAAAGTATTTATGATCATGAGATAAATATTCTCAATTGATTTTATATTTTTTTCAATTATTACATAGACAATTAAACAACTAAATAAACAGTTTAGTTAAATTATTGAAGCTAACACTTGAATTGTGTATTAATATTAAATTAGTAAATTATATAATAAATTATATATAGCTAAATTATAGCTACAGTCAAATATTTTGAACATTTTTCATTTTAATATTTGATGAACAACTAACCTGTTATGCTGATGACTTCTCATGAGATGTTAACAAATGATTTTGATTTACTTTTTTTTTCTTTTACAGGAGACGTAACATGCACAGACTAAAGACACCAAACGTCCCAGCTCAGTTATCAAGGTCTGTTAATTGTGCACATCTTGCCAGTGCCTCTGTGCTTACTAAATAATGAAAGTGTCAGGGGTAAATAAATTATTGGTTGGATTATGTCTGCCTGCAAGTGTTGAATTTAGAAGATGGTGTTACAGAATCAAAGCTCTGACTCCTTTGTCTGCAGGTAATTGCCAGGCAGACGTAATGCGATGCAGGTGGCATCGAAGGACAAACAAACTAATACCTTTGTTTATTTCTGTGACATTCAGTACTTTCTATTACTTCCAACTGTAAACATGTGCTGGTATTACAAAACATATAGTATTAAATAATTCACAAAGTCTACACTCAAATGTTGGCAAACAAAATAACATATGATACATAGAAAATTACTGGTAACACTTTACAGTAAGGCTCCAGTTAGCTTGATTAGTTAAAGAAATAGTTCACCCAAAAAATGAAAAATGAGTTTCTTTCTTCTGCTGAGCACAAAATAAGTTATTTCGAAGAATGTATCAGTTGACAGTTGATTTCCAGAAAAAAAAAAAAAAAAAAACTCTTCAAAAGATCGTCTTTGTTTTAGTGAACAATCCCTTTAATGTAAACTAACAACAAAAAATACTTCTAAAGCACGTACTAATCTTAGTTAATGTTAACTTTAACATTTACTAACACATTAAAATTAACACACACACTAAAATGAATAGATTCAATATTAATAAAAAAATTGAACATTAACAGAGATTGATAAGTATTGTAACAAAGGTTTGCTAATTGTTAGTTAATATTAGTTCATGCATTAACCAACATTAACTAATATGGCCTTATTTCAAAGCGCTACCAAATGAACCATACATTTTAAAAAAATGTAAAGATTAGTAACTGGCAAAACTATACATTGTAAAAACTGCAATTGTTACCTTAAAGAGCCAGATTCTGCCAGATTTAAGCCATAAAATTTAGTTTTGGTATAAATTAAAGTATTTAGGTTGATTCAGCAGTAACATTATTTTTGACTTTTAAAATCAGTCAGTACTTAGACGTTGCTACTTTTAGGTTACCATTCTCAGTGTATTGAAAAATTGTATGTGGGTGTGTGTTGGGGGGGGTCAAAATGTTGATCCATTGCCCAGATTATCAGAAACATTATTATTGACTAATGAGCCTGAAACCTTTGTATACAAAATCCTAAAAACACAATAGAGCCAGATTCTGCCAGATTTAAGCCATAAAATTTAGTTTTGGTATAAATTAAAGTATTTAGGTTGATTCAGCAGTAACATTATTTTTGACTTTTAAAATCAGTCAGTACTTAGACGTTGCTACTTTTAGGTTACCATTCTCAGTGTATTGAAAAATTGTATGTGGGTGTGTGTTGGGGGGGGGGGTCAAAATGTTGATCCATTGCCCAGATTATCAGAAACATTATTATTGACTAATGAGCCTGAAACCTTTGTATACAACATCCTAAAAACACAAAAATGGAGCTGTTAAAACTGCTGTAGAACTATTAATCTAATATACTGTCATTTTATTAGTATATTTTTACATGCAAGAGACAGTAACAAAGAAAACGGTCATGAGGTTCATCGTAACTAAACTGAAGTTAAACTGGCACGTCAGCTATTATAGGGTAAAAATAAAAAGAGTGACAAGCTGCTGAGGGTAGACAGAGTCACAACCTTTCAAGCTCTAGCGAATGTGCTGGTGGCGGCAGTGTGATTTCTGATGTTGAGGGTACACCAGAGGAGTCTGGGATTGCTTTGGCGATTAATGACTGTCTGCTCCTCGGAAAAGAGCTGTTTACAATGGGCCACCCGTGCTTAGAGCTCTGTCACGGGAACAATAGCCTCAACTGCCATCATAACTCAGCCGTTTCGCTTGCCTGTGTCTTTTCACCTGGGCCTTAATCAAAGCTTTATGACACTTTTTGTTCCTTTATGGTCTATATATTTCTCCCAGCCATCCAGCCATCATCCCGTGGGAGAGCTGTGCAGTAAGTGGCATAAGTGCACAGTCAGTGATGGGTCACTGACCCCACACTTTAAAGGATTTTATCTCTAATGCATGGCAGTTTAGTCTGTCCCCTAACGTCTAATTCAGTTTGCCAAGAAAAGGTGAAAAAGTCAAATTTTTATGTCGGGTCTAATTGGGTTAGAATTTTTTTTCTTATCTATCATCTAAAGTCAGCCATCAGTCGTATAATCAATCACTATTGCAGAATATGCTAAATTTTGCTGAATGATAAGAAATTCGCACTTAAGATGGCCCATCCCAGGAACCGCAATTTGAGAACACGACAGCTGAAACCTGATTGCAATTTGACATCAGAGCGTTGATTCACATGAGACAGAAGACTTCAGAAAACCTCATCCCAAAAAGGTTCATTGTCAACAAACACAAGCGAGAGATCATGTGTTTAATCAGCTCTTTGACTTAAGTTGACCTTGGACTGAACTAGACTCGCCTTTGATGGTGAACATGTCCCAGAACAGTTTAATTGCATTCAGAAGACTGGAATGGTTGCAAGGAGAACACTTATTGCGGTTACATCAGTTCAGGAGATTCACAGACACCCACACATAAGTCTACAAACTGTAGAAGTTAGGGTTTTTTTTCCTCTCATTTAAGAAAGACAGCCTCATCAGACAACCCACTGAAGAGGATCCTGATGAGGGGATTAAAGACATTGTGGAGATTGCCTTGAAGAAAATGGTACTATTATGTCATAAAATACATATTAGAATGTAAACTGCACTTTTAGGTGTAGAATACAGATTTTTAATTAAGCGTTCATTTAACATATTTACATCAGTCCACACAGTGTTTGTTTGTTTGTGCATTTATTTCTCATTCCTCTACATGGATCTACATATTTATATCAGTACAATGATTATTTATTTGTTTGTTGTTTGTTTGTTTTGCATTCTTCTAAATGGATCCACATATTTACATCAGTCCAATAGCACACGATGATCAACACCGCAACTAAGGTTACAACACTGGAGAACTAAAACAAACAAAAACAATATCCCATCAGCTCAAAAGCAGAAAATGTACGTATCAAATGTCAGTGGTATAATGAAGGCCCTATCGGGCAAGAACTAATAATTATTGTTTATATTTACAGAATACAAGGAGTTTGTTCAAGATATAGTTAGTCAAAACAAACCCATTCAGATGCAGCAGAGCAGTGTGTGTGTGTGTGTGTGTGTGTGTGTGTGTATGTGTGTGTGTGTGTGTGTGTGTGTCTGACCATGACATGTAACCAGATGTATCATATAACCAGATGTATCATAAGGGCCAGAAGTGTATCTAATTTTGGCAGTTGTTTGAATCCAGTATTATGTCATAACTCAAGATGTATTTTACATTCACTTGAATGCAACTAATAGTCATAAAATAAACATCTCAAAGAAAAACATACATGGCTATTTGAATTCTTAATTCAGATTTAAGCAGCATTTTGCCTCAGGTTTGAATGCTTCTAAGAATGATCGTTAGATTGGCTGTTTCATCTTCTTGATGGAATGTTCCAGCCTCTCTCAGTTGAGTCATCTTCATGTCTTGAAGTGCCTGCAGGGATGGAAATGTTGAGGTATGCTTTGTGTAATAACACAAATCTACTCCCCCAACAATACTCTTTGTTTTGCTCGAAATGGTGGTCTACCTCAGGAGAACACTTTTAGAAAGAAACAAACATTATTTGATTATGGAAAGTTGCCCTGCACTTCATTTAGTGCAAATGTCAGAGGAAGTGATGTCACAATGAAACTGCATTACTCTGCACTATAAGAGGTCATCTAGATTTTGGAGCCAGCAGAAATTCCCTCTTTTCACAAAAGATTGTTAACACCAAGTCATTCTGGATTTCACACTGATCAATTTTACTGATCCGGTATCAAGATTTCACGGTTTACATTTATAAAGAATGGGTTAATGCTCTCGTTTACAAATTCAAACAACCTGTTTGAAATTGACATGAAATGAAAATTCACACAATCACTTTTCTGAATGAATGTTATAGATCTTAATGTGAATGATTCATTCACGTTTTTTTTTTTATGTGAATGATTTATTAATTCTTTAAAAAAATTGAATCAGAATGTCATAACTGGATCGTCCAGTAAAAAAAAAAGTTTTCCCCCGATAATCGGTTTGACTCAGATGTATGTCAAAATACAGAAAAAAGATCGGTCACTACTTCCATTACATTGTGACTTTAAATAGCTTTGTATTATGCATCTGTTTTGCTTACAGACTTTTTGGACCATAACTGTAAAATGTAAAGTCTGTTCTTCACTCCAATTAACACATTTTCCCACAAATGCTGAAACAAAATACAGTGTGTGAATGTTTCTGTAACTGTGCAAAATGAATTAATATTTAATGAGGTTCAGTTTATGATTGGTTGTTACTTGCTGAACAGGTGGCCCTTACATTCTAAAACAAAGAGAAAAAAAACGAGAAAACAGTGCTAACCCTTTTCTCCAAAATGACATGTGTAAAATGCTTTAACGGAGTGTAGGTTTAAAACATGATAACCTGGGCTTAAGAGCAGTTTGAAAAGCCCATTTGAAATGTATATTAAGCAATCAGGTAAAATAAAACAAAATTCTGAGGACTTGCATGCAGAGGCGGACAGTAACTAAGTACATTTACTTGAGTATTGTACTTAAGTACACTTTTTGAGTATCTGTACTTTACTTGAGTATTATTTTTTCTGGGAACTTATGACTTTAACTTCACTACATTTGAAAGACAAATATTGTACTTTTCACTCCACTACATTTCTATCAAGATCCTCGAAGTAGAAAGTCGTTATTATGTAGCAGCTTTGAAAGTCAGTGGGTGATTTTTTTCTTCTCTAAAACTTGACTTTCTTTTTTTCAGTAATCACTCTTGTAGGGCTACATGAAGAGATTTCCCAGCATTTTTTGAACACTGACCAGCTGCAGATGTGATATTTATTTACAACAATTCAATAATAAGAAGTAAATATTGTGGTATATATTAGACACAATATTGTCTGACTTTCCTCAATTGTGTAAGTGAAAATATTACCTATAAAGCCACAGAAGAACTGTTGTGCATCTCCTAATAAAACACAAAAGGTGTTTGACTGAAGCAGCACTGCACAGACTGGTCTGTGTGTAACACCAAAGTACAGCGAGAGCGATTAGACAGCATTTAAAAAGTTTGTTTTGATGTCAAATAAGTCTTGCTGTTTTGCTTTTTTGTTAAAGCAGTGTTGCTGTTGTAAAGTTATACAGCTACAGTTGTATTGCTGGGTTTTAAAGCAGGTTTTTTTTTTTTCTGCCTTATAAGTCTGTATTTACAGGATTTCACTGTCCACTCTGTTCAGATGTGGATGAATGGCTACACATAGATGTGTGCACACACACTGTCAGAGCTGTGTGAGATCACTACCATCCTGCTTTTGTGGGGGTGGGTAGGGGTGTTCAATCATTTGCTTTGTTTTGTTTTTTTCCCCATAGGTTTTTAACATTCTAAAAGCTCTTTATTCCAAATATACTACAAGCTAGTCAGTGTATTCAGCAGGTGTAACGTATTCTAAGTTGCTTCAGAAGTATTGTAAGTACTACTACGTGCATTGACATAAAAAAGGAAATTTACTTTTGGTACTTAAGTACTTTTAAAAGCAAGTACTTCTGTACTTTTACTTAAGTAAAAATCTGTCTTTACTACTTTTACTTGTAATGGAGTAATGCTTGACCAGCAGTATCTGTACTTTCACTCAAGTAATGGAGTTGAGTACTTTGTCCGCCTCTGCTTGCATGTGATTTCAAAACCTGTGGCAACCTTCTGACAAATACTACAGGCCTACCACTGTACCACACTCAAGCGTTTAAAAACCACACAGCACATTATAATGCTATTACCAACTAAATGTGCACTGGAACCATTTGAAGTGAACAATGCAGCCATTACATAATGAACGACAGCATTTCTGAGTAGTTTATACAGTATGACTGCAGCTGTGAGGGCATGATGCCATGCGCGTCTGAATTCTGCATTTTCCGCTGCCAACGAGGGAAGGCCAGTATTTGTAATAGTTATGTTTCTGAACATTATGTAATTTGCTTCCTTAATAGGGTCTGGGGTTTTACGTTTGGTAACACTAGGAGACCTAATTACACTTTGTGGACCTTTGAAATACCAAAATATTCAATGCCAGTGTCTTTACCCTATCAGTCTTCACAGAATAGCTTCTGTTTGTCTGATCTTGAACCAGATTTAGGACAATATGGTAAAAAGAACAGCCGTAAATGAAGAGCAGCTGATCGCAACTCATGTTTTATAATGGAGGAGGCTGCTTTTAAATTGTCTAAGGGTTTCAAACCTGAAAGCCTGACATATGAAATAAGTCACTTTTTTAAATGGAAAAGTTTATTGAATCTTTAGACAAAAAAACAAAAAAAAATATTATATATATAAAGTTTGCATATGTGTTTTATGTTTTGCATCATATTTGATACATCAGGCTTTTATGGCTGATACAGTATAGTGCAGTTATTGAATGATATTGTAATGTAAATCAATAAAAATGATGTATGGATAATCAAGTAAACCTAAGTTGCTTCAGTGTTCATCTTGAAATATTACTAACATTAGAAAATGTATTCTTATGTTTACTTTATTAATTAAATTTCACAGCAAAAAGACACTTGTACCTCGACCTGGACGTTGTTGGAATTATACAAAACATCCTTTTACTTGCTAAAAAATATAAACTGTCAATCAGATGTAGATTGTGTCCAATAAATTTAGGGGGTGAAGTGTTGATCATGTTGATAATTCAGAGTCTTTAGAAGTATCAAATATGATACTGTAGGCTTTATACCATTAGCAATTTTAAGCCATCTACTTCCTGTTGGCTAATAGGCTAACATGAAAATATACTGAGATATTGAAAAGTCAACTTTCCCCCAAATATGTGACCTTAAACAAAAGGATCTGAATCTCATCAATAATCGCAAAAGTCTCAAGGTGACAAATTTGACTATTTTTAAAAATCTGAAGGGTAACAGAATTGAAAGCAAAATCGAAGGCTGTAAGCTCTGGAGAGCCTCAAAACAGAGCGAGTCAATGATGTAATGCTTTCACAGACATGGCTTACAGCGTGCTCCAGCGCTGCTGGAAAAAGCAGGCCGATCAGGGTGCACAGCTGCCCATGCTGCGCTCGGCTGTGGTGAGTACCTAAATGGGGCCCAACCCAACAAGGTCCCCATTACACAGTACCGGGCACAACACCAGCCCCAACAACCTCTGCCAACAAACGTGAACAGGAAATCATGGAAAAACAGAGGCGGCGAGAGAGTGGGAGAGAGGGATGAAGCACATGGATGTGAACGCGAGTAAGAGGAAAGAAAACAGCCATAATGTAGTCCTCACCACTGGAGCTTTCTATTACTGACAGAGAAACGCTATAGTGATCAAGTCATCTGTGTGACCACACGGCCATTTATAGCCTTTCTGCCTCAAGAAGTGAATTTATTTGCGGCTAAATGTATAGAATATTGAACATACTGTATGCAGACTGTGCAAAATGCCAAATGGGGGAATGCTTGAGCTGAATGAGAAGCTTGATCATACAAACCAACAGTGATGTTGGCTTTAGGAGATACCTTAGGAGCTTGATGATAGTAGAAAAGCTCAAAATCATTCAAGTTTTAATTTATAAAATTATATTTATTGAATACAGATCATCATATGTTGACCTTGACCATCTTCCATTCTAAATATAAATAGCAAAAGTTTATTTAGGCAGTTTTTACTTTAATAATTTTATTTTTATTTTTTTCAAAAAGTGCTATGGTACCACCATGATTTGGTACAGTGATATTACAGCGTTTATTAAGAGGATGTTTTTTGCTTCGAATCTGAAATGTCATTGTTGTTGACAGGAGCATCTCCGTTGGTAATTCCACACTGCCACCATGTGGATTTCTACTGCACTGCATTTACTTCCTATGAACAGTTATTTACAGTTATTTTACATTTTACACAAACTTGTTTTTATTACGTTTTGGAGACCACCTCACCCTACCACAGAAATGTTTCTCTGTATTTGCAAAGCACATAATCAAAGTCAGTTTCCCGCTTTGCAAACACACACACACACAATTTTCAAGTTTGGGTTCAATTAGGGAACTTTTTTAAAAGCTTATTAATTTATAAATATAAATTACATCATTATATTTAAGATCATATAATTTATAATTCAATATTTTATAAATTAAAGGCCTATAAGCTTTAATTTTTTACTGTTTTTCTTAAATTACTACTAATTGCTAAGAGTGATGCAATTAAATCAGAATTTCACAGTTTGTGGCTTCTTCTGTCCATACTTTTTGATACCTTTATGATAAATGGCAAAATATGTTAAAACATTAATATAGACAGACAGACAGACAGACAGACAGACAGATAGTAGATAGATAGATAGATAGATAGATCAGACAGATAGACAGATAGATAGATAGATAGATAGATAGATAGATAGATAGATAGATAGATAGATAGATAGATAGATAGATAGATAGATAGATAGATAGATAGATAGATTTTGACTTTTAACATCTCTTTAATCACCAGAAAACATTAAACTTTTTTTTATTTATTTATTTTAAAATTTTTATATATAAAGACAAAATGTACAAAATAGGAAGTCAAAAAAACTGAAAATATAACAACCCCAAAAGAAAACATCATGTTTCCGTATCAAAAACCAAAAACAATAAACACATCATATAATAATTTTCATACATAAATGTTTAGAGATCCATCACAATCCACATCCTTTCACATTCCATCAATCTTATTTTTTACGTGACAGCCAAATAGCCAACTTTGCTTGGTCAAAAACTAAATTCACTAATGCAAGGGTCTCCCTTGTGGAATGCTTATATTTAGGACCATAGATAAAGAAAACTTTAGTAAAAACCTCCCCTAATTCACGGCAGCATTCTTCTAAAAAACAAAACAGAGGAACAAGCCTTTCACATTCAGAAAATAAATGAAAAACTGTTTCCGATTGTCCACAGAAAGGGCAACGCTCCCCTACCTGTGGATCAATGTGTGCTCTGTGTCTGTTCGTAGCTATTACACCATGCACAATCCGCCACTGCAGGTCTCCAGACCGTTTCTCAATGGGGGGTTTGTACAAGGTCCTCCAACTACCTTTGGGTGAAGAGCCTGACCCAAAAAA
>NW_015505587.1:620232-648918 GCF_001515645.1 Sinocyclocheilus grahami | reverse complement strand
GGGGGGGGGGGGGGGGGGTTGTACAAGGTCCTCCAACTACCTTTGGGTGAAGAGCCTGACCCAAAAAAGTCCAACCACTTAAGACTCCTTCACACTCTCCAGAGTATGACAGTGAAGAGCCTTTACACACATCACATATAGTTGCTTCTTCCCAACAGCACTGATAGATAGATAGACAGATAGTCTTTTTTAAGATTTCAAGTAGTGAAGTGAAAAAACACTAATAAAGACACGCACAGAACTAGTGTGCAGTATTTCATATCAACAGGTATGACTTGTGCGCCAGTGGGGGTCTCTCTCTCTCTCCCCCTCTCCCCCTCTCTCTCTCTCTCTCTCCCCCTCTAACTCTCTCTGTTGTACAGGCATATATAGTAAAAAAAACAAAACAAAACAACACTACATATAGTATCACATATAACAAAACAAAACAAAACAAAAAACAATAGCAAATACAAGGTAATTATTTACAGAGAGCATTGGTAAAGAAAAGAGGGTTTAGCCTTTGTCCCTCATAATATGGCAGGAGGATACATACTGCGCTGCCAGGTGGATACACTTTTCTTTCTCTCCCAAAATATAACAGAGTTTGTCTATGTGGCTCGCCTGCTGGAATTCAGGCACAATTTTAGCTATTTGTGTAAAATAAGTGTCTCTGATGTGTTTATATTTGCTGCAGTGTGTGAGGAAGTGTAGCTCGTCCTCTACGAGTCCCTCTGTGCAGTGAGAACACAGTCGGAGCTCTCTGGCTCTCCAGCTCTGTTTGTGTCGGCCCGTCTCCACACTCAGACTGTGCTCACTCAGACGATACTTCGTCAGAAGCTTTCTCTGACCATAGTCTTTCATTTTGATCAAGTAAGGGGCCAATTGATAACCAGTCTTTAATCTGTAGAAGTACTTTAGTTTGTTCATTTGTGCTACTTTGATCTGCCAATCATGGATGTATTCTTCCTGAGTTATTTTTCCAATTTCTTTCATTTTTGCGTTTCTTAACTGAATTGTTGAACTGAGTTGATGTTTTTCCACTAAATAGTGCAATTTGACAATTGTTTAAAATCTTGTGTTCTTGGATGAACTGAATTAACCTGTCATTAATAATAGAGCAGAATAGTTTTCCGAGGTTACTGCTCACTGTGATGCCTCTATAATTATTTGGGTCGTACTTGTTTAAAAATTGGGGTTATCACGTTCTCTTTCCAGATCTCAGGAAAGTGTCCAGATTTTAATAAGAGATTGACTAGTGTCAGGATAGCAGCTCTCAGTTTGGGGCTGCTGTGTTTCAGCATTTCATTAGATATTCCATCCAAGCCACTTGATTTCCTATTTTTCAGGGATTTCATCTTCTCTGTCAGTTCAGATAATTCTATGGGCTTGTCTAAATGATTTAGCTGGTCTTTTCTAGTGTGTTCCAGGTTATTTAGTTGGGCGGTCAGATGTTTTTGGGCGAGGGTAGTTTCGTTTAGTGAATAGAGTTTTCTGAAATGTTCAATCCAGATGTTTGGGTCACAGATGGGAAGGTGCTTGGCCTCTTTGGATTTGTCTAAATTGTTCCATAATTCCCAAAAAGAATTTTGGTCGATTGCTTCTTCAATTTTGCTGATTTTTATTTTGATGTGATCAGTTTTCTTCTGTATTAACAGTGACTTGTATAATTTAAGGGTTTGTTGATATGTGGCTCGCATTTGTTGGTTTGCCGGGTCTCTGTTTTTTTAATTTGATAATGATCATAATTCTTTTCTTAGTTTTTGGCATTCTTTATCGAACCAAGCATCTTTAGCTGTTTCTTTTTTACATCTGTAATTTTTTCTTTTTCTGAGGGCTTTTCTGACCACTGTAGAAAATATTTGATTTAACTGTTCAGTTGCTGAATTGGTACTTCTCTTCTCTTCACTAAACGTAGTCAAGAGAAAGGAGTCTATCATGTTCTCAGCTTGGGTGCTGTGGAGCGCAGCTTCATACTGGGCAGGACTGTCTTTACTCCATATGAAGTATGATATGATTTAACTTTCTGTTCTGAAGAGGGCAGATGATTCCCTGACCTGTTGAGACTGAGGATTATGTGACTGTGGTCTGATAATGGCAGCTGTGGCATGACTGTGAAATAATTGATCTTACTTTGGTCTATATCTGTGATGGCGTAATCTACTGTGCTGCTGCCTAGATATGAGCAGTATGTAAATCGACCCAGAGAGTCACCCTTTACTCTGCCATTAACTATGTATAGACCCAGGCTTTTGCAGAGCTGCAGGACTTGTTTTCCATGTCTGTTAATTGCGTTGTCATAATTCTGGCGTGTTTTGGCCAAACGTTTTTGTTGATGATTAAGTGAACCGTTTATATATTTGTCTCCATCTGAGCTGATGTAGTCCACTTCCTTCCCCGTTCTGGCATTCAGATCCCCCATTGATAGAACTGAACCTATAGACTGGAAGTAATTGATCTCTGACTGCAGGGTTGAGAAGATGTCTTCGTTATAATAAGGCGATGCATATGGGGGGATATATGTGGCACACAGGTACAGGTCCTCATCTAAACACAAAATCTCTTTTTAAGTTTTATCCAAATATGTGTTTTTCCCTTTTTCATGGGCTGAATATACTGCCACAGATGGTCTTTGAACCAAACTATGATTCCTCCAGAATCTCTTCCGTTTTTAACATTAGGCTGTTTGATTGAGGGAATACGTAGCTCTCTGTAGTTTGATGGGGTGTAGGTTTTAGAGTCTAAACGACTCCATGTCTCAAGTAAAATAATTATATCTGAACTATATACAGCGTTAACAAAATCAGGATTAGTACTTTTCTCTCCAAAAGCTGAAGAGAACATCCCTTGAATATTATAACATGTTATTTTAAACGATGACATTGGGAAGTATTGTATTTACCAGAATAATGTATGAATTCATGACCAAATCATGTTTTAAAACATAAATTCATCAATAAATTTTTTTTTTTTAAATAAATAAAAAGTATAGAGGACAAACATAAAACTATCATGAGTGAATCAGTTTCACAGTTGTCAAATTTGAAAGTAAACAAGTAGATATAAGTCAAATAAAAGTCATTAAGAAATAATGATCATTTTTTGTAGTTAAGCTAATAGGTTGTCACATATAGTTTTGAGCATGTTTTTTTTGTTGCACACTGTGGTGGCTGGTCAGGTTTAGCAGATGATGGAGATTGTTGCTAGTTTCCTCTTTAAACAGAAAGAAGTCCTGCTCCAGCTCAGCGATGTTATCTCTCAAAGCCTTTATCTTAGGAGACGCAGGAGTGCTGGTGTGTCTGTGTGTTTGAGGAGATCTTGAGCTGCTGTCAGAGATGGTCACTGATGTGGTGCAGGGCACTTCTACTGTGTGGCTCTTCATTTCAGGATCTTTCTTAATCTTCTGAACCTCCTGTTTAAGGTTTCTGAAGTTCCTCTGGAATTCATTGAGGCTGGTTTCCGGTCCCTGGACCATGACTGTGCCATTATGATAAAGATTCACAATCAACGTTGTGTCGTTCTCTCCTTCTAGAGTGAGTTGTCTACCTTTGCTGATGCCTCCTTTTCTCATACATGTCATGTTGGAGCAGAGGACGGTGTGCCAGGATGACGGGTGTTCAGTAAAGAAGAGCAGGTTGCACAGGACTCTGTTGTTTTCTGGTCCACTGTAGTCAGACAGCAGTATCTCTGGGTTCTCTCTCAGCATAATCTCTTTCATCTTTTTCTTGTCTTTTGTAGATTTAACTTCTGCTGGATATATTATCTCCAACTCCTCTTCATTTTTGAAAAATGCCTCTGCTTTAGATAGGCCCATGTTGCTCTTAACTGAAGTAACTGTCACGGAATGCCGGCTTGGCTAACAGTTGGCTTGTTACAATGAGTTTGTATGGCGTTTTTAGTTGATGACAATCTTTTTAGAGGTCTTACCTTAGTAATCTTCTGCCTCTATTGTTCACAAATAAGTGTCCAATTATCTAATTACGATTGGGTCATAAAAAAATACATTCTCTGGCAAAAATGGTGAAGATATCAGGAGCTGATATTTCTGCTGCCAACTGCCATCGTAACCATGGTAACTCTCTCTCTCACACACAAACACACTCTCTCTCGTCCTGCCTGACGGTGCGTGCTTGCGCGCGAGTGCGATCTCCTTTCCGCTCGCCCCGTGCTGCTCCTCAATGTAGCAAAAACCATGACAGGCATCGCCGCCGCCTCCTTCTTCTCCAACAATTGCCAGTTCGGGGGCTGTGGACTGCACTTCGAGTCGCTGGCCGAGCTCATCGTGCACATCGAGGATAATCACATCGGTAAGTGCGCTCGCGGAAGCACAATCTCACTCACTTCCTGCGTCGCAGCGGCGCTGTTGCTAGGTGTGCTGAAGCGAAGGGACTTCAGTTCGTTTCGTTCGATTTAGTGGCGCTTTTAGGTGTCGATAGCACAAGATACGAACACATTCGTGCGTCGTTAAGCCCCCTTCAAAGTAGTTCATGATCTGAACGTGATAACACGAGCGATATTTTCAGCGCAAGGCCCGCAGACACGGAGCTTCATCATCTCACCCGCTCAGAGGAGTTCATAAACACTAAATGCATGTATACAGCGGATTACATTCCCTACAGAAGTGATTAAATACCTGTTAGTTAACGCAGCACAAGAGCTTCTGTATTATGGCTTAAGGTAACAGGTACGTGTGAATGGCCATGATCATTATGCGTCGTAATAATGTGCAGCGATCGTGGCAGACATACAAATACATTATTAGGCTAAACGACTACATGCACGAAATACAAAGCAGTGGCATCAGATGACTATGCAAGCAGGTATTCACTTATTGAATCATGAGCATCATTTGTATGTATTAATCCAATATTACAATGTCCTGTATGAAATATGACACTATGGTGGCTTGCATTTCAGAGCTATCAGATCTCAAATGTCTTGTAACAAATATTATTATATATAATAAATAAGGATTTATGTAACACCACAACTGTGAGATATAGCCTATAGCTGAAATTATAGAGAAACAAAGTCACAGTTACATAAAATAATCACATTGTGAGATGAAAATTCATAATTCTAATATATAAAGTCACACTACAAGACATGGACACATTTATAAGAAATAAAGTTGTAGTAAAGTCACAGCTGTGAGAAATAAATAAATACATTTTCCAGGATTCTTTGATAAGTAGAAAGTTCAAAATAACAGAATTTATTTGAAATATTTTTTTGTAACTATAAAAGTCTTTACTGTCACTTGTAATCAATTTAACGCTTCCTTACTAAATAAAAGTATTAATTTATTAAAAAAAATATGACCTACCCTTAACCTGTGAATGATACTTTATGTAGAAATCAAATAAAGAAATAAGATCGCAATTACACAAATTAAGCACATTTTGATGTAGGCCTATAAATCAACCATTTTCTTTAAAAAAAAATTTCTCTGTCTTGAGTCAGAAATTGTCCTGTGTAATATTGTCCTGTGTTGTATAATAAATGTATATCCACAAAAAATTATTATAATAAACTATTACTGCTGAGTTCTGGTCTCATACACTGACTTGCTTTTTGTCCAGGGTATTTTTGATTTGAACGGAAGCACAGGTGATTAAATTAAGGCATGTTTTACCACACTTTGTAGTGGTTTATATTATTTAGTGCAGATGTAGGACATAAGGTTGCACTGGAGCATATAAGGGCAAGGGTTGGAGCAGGGGTTGCACTGGGGTCAGGAATCTCGTTGAGTCCCAGCCTGCAAAACTTTTATCCAGTAGAACAGATGCGTAGGGTCAAGGCCCTATACAGCCTGTATTGCCTCGCTGAATCACTATTTGTGTTAAAGGGGCTGTGTTTTGTTTGGCCTTCCAAAAGGGAAGAAATCAGTGGTTAAGTTGTATTTACAACACTGTTCCAGAACAGTTCAACCCAAATATTCAGATGTGTGCAGCGCATTTTACGGAGGACTGTTTCCTGAACCTGGTAGAGTAGCCTACAATGCTGGCTGTTCTGACTCACAGACTGTAAGTACATTTTCACATTTAAAGAATTTGCCACTGATGATTCAAACGCGAGTATTGAGCAGTGTAGAGTAGCGCTTGTTGTTTGTCATTTCTACGATCACAAATGCAGACATGGTTTTATGTTTACGCGTTGCGATGCAATGCAACGCGTAAAAAGACAGTATAAGTCATTATAATCTGTAATTATGTACCCACTGGATGCTACAAATGCCTCATTTATAATGGTTTTTCATTGTTTTGGTCTTGTCGCACCGGGACATGGCATCACAGTATGGTAGGGGTGTAACATTTCCATCACACGCTTGAGGTATTCGGCCAATCCCAACACACTGGATCGCTGGCCAATCAGAGCACACCTCGCTTTTCAGACCGATGAGCTTTGTAAAAATCGACGCGTTTCAGAAAGGCGGGGCATAGAGGAGAAACAATAATGTACAGTATGTGGAAAATAATGTGTTATTTGAACCTTAAACCACATAAACACATTTCGTTACACCAAATACACAAAATAATGTTCTTTTTAGCAACATCATATGACCCCTTTAAGGCTAAATTAATGCAGAAATAAATGTATGGATGTGTACTTGTGAATGTGTGGTAAATCAAATGGGTTGTTAAGGCTTTGCACAAAATCAACAGTGTGTTCGGGTTTTTCTGGCTGTTGGACACAGAAATAGCGAAAGTAAGCATGAAATGACTGGGGGTGAAGTCCAAAAATGTAAGCATAGCATGAGATGGAATCCTGGTTTGCTTTGAGCACAGCTGAAAAAGGATATTAATCAAAATGCTATCATGATATCTCTTTCATTATGGTCGGTGATTCTGTCTCTATAGTGCTGATGGATATCTCAAACAATGGGGGCTGGATCTGGACTCTGCTGCTGTAATTTAACACAGTTGCACTACCTGTCCAGTAGACACTAGCAAGAGCCCGCATGCAGTGAATTTGTAAGGAGAAACCTGATTTCTAGAGACAAAGCGCAAATTTTTTTAAATTATTTAAATTAGTATTTCATTATTTTTATATTACTGTTTTATTATTCACTAATCCATTTTATTTTATTTGGATAAATTAGTGTAGAATTAAAATAGTATAGATTTTAGTATTTTTTTATATAATAAATGTCATTTTTGTTCTGATCTGTTTTAGGCCTTCCTGTAGTTTAATGTGTCAGATGCAGCCCCCTGAGGGCTTGTTTTCAAATTAGATATTTTACAAATAGGTCATAAAGATCGTACAGACTGTACAAACTTGAGATCAGGGCCGTTTCTAGTCATAGACAACCTAGGTGGTTGCCTAGGGTGCCACCAGCTGATAAGTGTCCCAACATCCCTGTTAATGTTAAAGGTGCAGTATGTAATATTGACAGTTGGTGGAAATGGGTACTGCAGTCCTCATTCCAAATATTGGAGAGAGTTGTTTCTACCCTCCTCCTCAAACTTGATGCTCACGTGGGTTGCCAGCTTGAGGACACACAACAGGAACATGGGCAGTTGGCAATGGTAGGCAACAAGCCTTACACTGTAAGTTGATAAGTTGATTTATCTGTGTTTTAATAAGTCTCTGATCATAGAGATTTTTAGATGGGTGCTGAGACGTTTTAGGTCAGATAGAATCAGGGCCAGATTTACGCATAGGCATTCTAGGCACGTGCCTATGATTGCTTGTCCAGGGGGGGCCCAAACACAATGAAGAGATATTTTTGTTATACTATGGGATATCTACAACAGTAAAGGACCAAAACCCCAGAAGACATAGAGCAAATAAATATGACAAACAATAGGGTAAAAATGACAAACTAATTCCATGTCTTCAACCTTGTTTATGTACAGAAAACACTCTTTCCTTCTCCCGATCTCTCCCACAGACGCGCACACACGCGGAGACGCGGACAGAAACTTGTTGTCAGAGCTGCGACTGCCCCGCGAATTTATCAATATAATAGTTTCGCAGCTGAAAAGCTACATGTCATTTCTCAGTAGCAAGGTTCTTGAAGCAGTTCAACTTAAAGATTCGCTATTAGCAGACGCTGGGCAGGAGGAGGTTTGGGATGATAGTGTTAAAAGCCGAGCTGAAGTCCACAAACAGGATCCTCACATAAGTCCTCACAGAAACTTTAGCCTGCATATCAATGGCTCAAGCCTCTAAAATGACATTTTGAAATTTGCAACGGAAGGTTTGGGATGAGGTGCATAAAAAATTAGCTAGTTCAACACACAATATTTCAGGACGGAAACATATCAGATGTCTTGAAACAAATCATCTGAACAATTAATGTGTGATTGTGACTCCAGGCTGTTAAAAGTATTAGAGAAATAATGCACTCCCGAAGTGGTTATGTGGCCACGTTGCCGCACCTATTAATGGAATGGTCTTTCTCAGTTCTCAAACAAATTAAGAGCTTCATTCGATTTTTATTGACTGAACGCAAGTGCTTATTGTGATAGAAAACACTGTAATGGTTTCCACTGATTAAGAAATATTTTGTTTGCTTGGGTGGTAATATTAGGCCTATTATATTAATAGGGAAGGAGGGCCCAAAAAATTTGTTTTGCCTATGTCACGAAAAAAGGTAAATCCGGCCCTGGGTAGAATATGCAATCTCTGACCCAGTTTGTTTGCTGGCTTCTATGGCTGCAATACACCGTTTTCTGCCAACTGGCAACCCAGCGTGCCGAAATACTATTGGGTAAACTGGCAGTGGGTGGAATCACACAGACCAAAACAAAAACAGACATTCTGACACGGAACACACATTTCGCAGTAAAAAACTGGCTGTAGCATTGTTTTTCAGAGAATCAAGTGTGAACTTAACATGTTTCCTGAATATCTGCAAACATATGGTATTTTTATGCTTTAGTACAGTAAAAAAAAAAATTACACCCAGCACCTTTAATGTACTGTAAATGCACTGCATTTCAGCAAGAGTGAACTTTAAGTACATTTAGGCAACTGAATATTAATAAGCAAGATACATTTCTTTTTAAATGTTATCAAAAAGTCAGTGTTCAGAAATACGGTAACACTTTACAATAAGGTTCATTAGTTAACATTAGTTAAATACTTTAGTTAAAATTAACTGAGAATGAACAATACTTCTACAGCCTTTATTATTCTTAGTTGATGTTAATTTCAACATTTACTAATGCATTATTAAAATCAAAAGTTGTGCTTGTTAACATTAGTTAATGCACTGTGAATTAACATGAACTTACAATGAATGACTCTGTTTTCATTAACAAAGATGAATAAATACTGTAAATGTGTTGTTCATTGTTTGTTCATGTTAGTTAATACATTAACTAATGGAACCTTATTGTAAATTGTAGTGCATTTAGAATTAAAAAAAAAAAAATGTTATGAATGCATCTGCAAAATAACACAAGTGTTGGGTGATGATTGCCAAAGCTTCACTGTATGATTAAGTGTTCTGTTTGGAAAAGAAAAGTTGAAGGCTCTTCTATTGGGATCATTATCATATCACATGAAACCAGTGAAACTTTCACTGCCAAAAAAAAACTCAGAGATGATGAACCACCACACATTAGTGTCGTTACCATGACAACCAATGTGGAAGTGCATAGAGAAAGATTAACGAGTAGGTCTGAATTTCAAAATATATCAGCATGTTAAATGTGCACTCAGTGGCTGCGTCCAAAAGCTGAAAAATGCTGCCTTTGTAAGCAGCTTACGGAGGTATGAAGGCAACAAAGCAAGTTGAATCCAATGATTGACAAATCCTGTCTACTGAGATTCTTTTATCTGATCAGTTTTTTTAAGAAATATAGATGAAATATAGAAAGTATAGATGTATCCTTATGTAATCTTGGACTTTATACTGACACCTATTGGCCTGGATGAATGAAGTTGGCGTACTGTTAACTGCCAGTTTACAGCAAAGTTGTTGTTTTGTTTTGTTCCTTTTCGTCCATGTTTTCTCCATTTTGGGCATTCTTGGATTCAATCGTTCATTCAACAATATCTTGTGTGTTGTTGGCTTTTGGTTGGTCTGAAAGTAAAAATAAAAATATGCTTAATTCATATAGCGCTATTTTTAGTACTCTGTCAGTTGTATGTCAATGGGGGGGGGGGGTCTCATGTAGAAAAAAACTGATTTTATAGAAAACTAAAATATCCTTAATGTGAGTGGACAACATTTTACGGATATTTCTCAGAAGTGTTCATTCCTTGTGTAAAGTGTAAAACTTTTTTAATTAGCAAAAAAATTACTGCATGGCCCTTTAAATTCCACTGTGGCTGATTTGCATTTTGTGTGTGTGTGTGTGTGTGTGTGTTTGCTGTAGTATTGCTGTGACTGAATGTTTGACCAGAGGATCGTTTTACTAAGCAAAATGGAGGCTGAGTTGCCACAATGGCAACACACAAGAGCCCCACTCTAACAAAATAAAATGTCCTAGAAAAACATTGCCGTTCCACTCAGCACTCTTAAAACTGTCATTCTGAAAACTGATAGCCTTAGCTTGTCTGCCTTTGTTTAGCTTATTTTCACTGTAGGATTTATGTAGCAGGTTAAATTGCCCTCAGGACCATCATGTTTACATCTAAACGAAATGTGTCAACACACCGTGGTGCCCCATTCTCTGATCGGATGAGATGGAGGTTGATCAATTCCAGGCATCTGACCTGAGCTGAGCTTGGTTTAATACCTCTTCTGCTCTCTGATCACACGTCTCGCATGTGTCCGGGGTGTTAGCTGAAGGAGAGTGTGGCTAAAGTGACTTATTGTGCAGTAATGAGGCAATTAGTGTCCCATGGAACCCCTCCCTCACCCAAAGCCCTGCTCTTGGCGAGGTGTGAAATCTGGCATGGCCCCACATAGGCCTGGAGCAAGCATAATTACAAAGTGGGATGGTGGATTTTGGCCTCTCTTCCTCTTCATCTGGGGACCTGCTGCTAAAGACATTCTCTGCTTTAATTAACACCCGGCTAAACAAAGCTCACATTCTAGGGTGAGGTGGGTTCATTGATTGGTGTTCTTGTGACCAGTAGGGGGCGATGGCATGCTACCAGAAGAACTGAGTGGAGATTTGCGAGGTTGGGTGGAGAAATGTTTGCCGATAGGCCTCATTGCTTACAGCAAATGAGCTTGTGAAGTTTTAAGGTTGTAATATTTTATCACCTTTGAATTTTCCTCCGTTTTCAATTCGAAATGTGTCAACACACCGTGGTAGCCCATTCTCTGATCGGATGAGATGGAGGTTGATCAATTCCAGGCATCTGACCTGAGCTGAGCTTGGTTTAATACCTCTTCTGCTCTCTGATCACACGTCTCGCATGTGTCCGGGGTGTTAGCTGAAGGAGAGTGTGGCTAAAGTGACTTATTGTGCAGTAATGAGGCAATTAGTGTCCCATGGAACCCCTCCCTCACCCAAAGCCCTGCTCTTGGCGAGGTGTGAAATCTGGCATGGCCCCACATAGGCCTGGAGCAAGCATAATTACAAAGTGGGATGGTGGATTTTGGCCTCTCTTCCTCTTCATCTGGGGACCTGCTGCTAAAGACATTCTCTGCTTTAATTAACACCCGGCTAAACAAAGCTCACATTCTAGGGTGAGGTGGGTTCATTGATTGGTGTTATTGTGACCAGTAGGGGGCGATGGCATGCTACCAGAAGAACTGAGTGGAGATTTGCGAGGTTGGGTGGAGAAATGTTGCCGATAGGCCTCATTGCTTACAGCAACTGAGCTTGTGAAGTTTTAAGGTTGTAATATTTTATCACCTTTGAATTTTCCTCCGTCTTCAATCAAATTCTAGTTTGTGGTTAAAATGCTCTCTAGGGTTTGATTGTTATGCATTGCGATGGCAACAGTGTAAATGCAAGGAAAGAGGGTGTGTCTGAACCTTTTACTGTTCGTACTTGTGCCGTGTGGGTTCTGTAAGCAACGTGTCCTTATAAAGATCCCTCCGAGACTCTTGCTGGATGTGACAATTTATGCGATTCTTTTTCGACTTCCAGCTCTTAAAATCGTGAATTTAAAACTGGCAGGCCGTGACCTCCAAGGGTTTCACATTAAAAGTGTTAATATGACGTTGAGATGATTTAGGGAGTTGAATGGGTAACAGCGCACAGAATTATTGTTTAGCTAGCTTAAATCCTCCTGGTGTTTGGAGACTGTCATAAAAAATACAGTTTACACCTTTTTTTTTTTTTACATACACTTTACATACACTTAGCTCCACCATATTGGACAGAGGTCCAGTTTTTATTTTTATATTTTGGATTTTATTTCAAGTGTTTAGTCATTTTTAATTGTCTACTAGTTTTTATTCATATTTAATTAGTTTGTTATTTTAGTACTTTATTAAACATAAAAATAAAGTAATTTTTCATATTTTATTTCCATTAACGTTTATTTTATTTCAATTTTTTTTTTACTTAATTATAATAACCCTCCAGAGGTCTTCTGCTTTCAAGATGTCAGCTCTACAGGGTGTGATCTGCAGGCCTCTGAACAATGAACCTCTCTGAGCTTCACCACACTGAGGGCTCCTGGAATGGCCAGGGAAAAAAATTCTCAACGGAAATAATAAATTTGAGCAGTGACTGGTGCCCCCAGAGCTGCACCTGGTGGACCTAATTACCTCAAACCAACACCCCCTGTTCCTTTCCAGCCTTCCATCCAAACCCAGCGCAGGCCAGCTAATGACAGGAAGAGCTGATATTACCTGGATTAACCGTGGCAGGGGGCTGCCGCTGATTTAGAACGTGTCTGTCTGTTTGTTTTGGATGTGCGTGTTGTGATGTTCACTTGTACAAGACCACCCATGCTCAAAGGAGCAGCTAAATGTATCTTCTGAATGAAAAGAGGTTACACAGCAGCAGCTACTAGTGCGGTTTGGATCTTGGAGTGTTTTTGCTGATGTAATCCACTGTGATTTATCCTCTCTTAGTCACATAGAATGCAACCACGCTGCCTGTTGTAAATATATCACAATTTTGCCAACATGGTTTTCCATAATGCTTTGAGGAATAAAAGTAGCTGGAGTGTTTTATTTTTTTACTCCTAATGTGTCTGGTAAAAAGGGGTGGGGAAAAAACAGTGCATCTGTGGAGAATCCATGCACTAATGACTAGATCTCCAGCTGGCCCGAAATATGCAGCCAGTGCAAGACTACACAAACACACATTCACAGAGTTTCTGCAAAAAGTTCCAGGAGTGTGGATCTGAAATGTGTTTTCAGTTTGATGCACTAAATCACGCTGTGGATGCATGATATATTGGCACCTTTTCAGTTATCCACTGATATTGGGGATTTTTACTTTTATTGGTCAATATTGGAAATGTAATGTTGCATGCTTATTATTCTTACATTTAAATGACATTTGCTGTCATCTAACATTCACTTAAAGTTTGTCTTTAAAATCACCAATTTAATGAAACCGTTAAATGTGATCTAGTAAATCTCAAAATGAAAACCCATTTTACTACTGAAAATTATAAAGTGTAAATTTGTTATTTTTTTTCACGATTTAAACAAAATAGTAGATCATTTTAATTTTAATAGTCTATTTCGGTTATCAGCCTTAACATGAAAATTATTATTAGTTAATTGTTATCGGGCAGAATTTTAGTATCTGTGCATCAATAAATCACATTACTTGTCATATTCAAAATAGATATTTTGCTGGTAATCTATATTATTTTTTAAAAGTTGACATATGTTTTTAATGGCCAGTACCTGAATCTAGAGAGCAAGGTGACCAATGGCCATAATATAATGCAGATATGTAATACAACATATTGCCACATTTGTTTGACTTTCTTCAGTGAAACGTAAAAGAAGATATGTTGACTAATACAATGGAAGTCAATGGTAACCAAAATATCTTATTTTATGTGCAACTGAAGAAAGTAGCCTAAGTCATACAGTAAATTTGGAACAATATGAGGATGATTAAATTATGGTTGAATTTTCATTTTTGGGTGAACTATCCCTTTAATTCACTGAAAATGTTAAAAATGTGGATAAAGATGTCAGCTGATTTTGAAATTAATTAATACAGATAATTAACCTAATTGATCTAACCATTCACCTATGTCTATCTGTTATTAAGATATTCTCTTACTCCGTTTACCCTTCCTTCAAACTCTGTCAGTCTTCCTGGGTCTTGAGCAGTAGTGAAATAATGTGCCCATGTCTGTGAGAGAAAGACCACCATGGTAGACCACCTGTTTGTGTACTTGTGGACCACCTCTCCCTGTAATGGGGTCCTGGTAGGCAGCAGCTCTGGGGCCCGTTAGTGACTTCAGGCCCTAAGGAGCCTGGGCAATCCTATGTGTGATTTACGGAGTGTGTGTTCGGATTGATCGATGTGTGTGTGACTATATGCAGCTATGCACACATACAAAAGACCTTTTTCTTGGCACAGGTACAGCATGGTGTGTGTGTGTGTGTGTGTGTGTGTGTGTTTGGCAGAAAGGTGTGGGGTCTTTCTCGCAGTAGTTAAATCAGTGCTAATGAAACACTTTAGCTGAGGTGCAGGCAGAGCTGAAAGCTTTAAACAATGAACCGACACGGAACGACACACCCGCATCCTACCTGCCCTTCAAGAAGCCTGTTGTTCAGATGGCAACTGAAACCAACCCCATACCGGCCCATATAAAGCCGTTGTTGGTGAAGTGTAGTCTAAATCATACAGTCTCATTCGTATATTTTTGTATGATCTGCTTATGCCCTATGATGGGCATGTTTAGGGGTAAACCTTCATGGTTACTTTTTCAAAAAATCGAATGCTTTCACATGATTCACATCAAACAAATGTGTACGAAATTGCGAGTTTACCACCTCATAAAATAGTTACGTTATCCCGTCACCCAATCTCATGAGAGAACATCATTTTTACAAGGTGGTGATTTTGTATTCGTACAATATGACCGACGGTATTGTAACGTGATTTTAAATAAACAAAACGGTAAGCATGACAGTCCACCCCTAAACATGTCAGCAGGTCATATGCGTACTGTTGCGTACTGTCTGAGTAGGTACTAGGGCTGTGCAATTAATCGCATGCGATTGTCAAGCGCATCTCGTCAGTAAAGCCGGTTCTGCGATTAGTAGTAAATCTCCATCACCTGCTTTCAGATGGAGCGGCATTTACTACACAGAGCCGTAGTTCACTGACAATTAGGCAATATCGCATTCATAATCGCAGATTAATCGTATTCGATTATGAACTCGATATTGCCTAGCTTGTCAGTGAACTACAGCTCTGTGTAGTAAATGCCGCTCCATCTGAAAGCAGGTGATGGATATTTACTACTAATCACGGAACCGGCTTTACTGATGAGATGCGCTTGCACAGCCCTAGAAGGTACTACATTTAAAAAAAAAATTTTTAACTTAGCAATGGGATAGTAAAGTGTCCATCGACTGTGCACTTCAAAATCTGGGCAGAAATAGTATATTATCCGGGTACTTTTCGCCTACTGATTTTCGAATTCTGTGAATTTGGACATACTACTCCTTTAGCGTACTGATTTTCTTATATAGTAGGGAAGCATTCGATTTCGGAAGCAGCGCAAAACTTCGCATGAGCTTGCGTTTCCGATCTCCCTCTTCTCGCATGCGTAATGGAAGTCAACAGAAAGAAAAGTGCAGTGTGACCGCCCCTTAATGCATCTTTTCAGACCAACACAAACATTTGCATGCTGTCAATGCAACAGATTTTTTTTTTTAACAGTAGACTATTTTTCTAAGCAACAGTGAATATCAAATTCAAAGATTAAATGTAAATGCAGTTTGACTCTGTTTCTTCTCCTTGACAAGTAGGTGTCAGAAATGGAAAGTTATGCATATTAAAAGGGTATATCAGCATCTTGATGCGCAAATAGCATATGCCACCTACTGTCAGAGACTGAAACTGCATGTTCATGCTGAACAGACAAATCGCATACGAAAATCGAACGGGCAAAAATACGTTTTGTTGTGAACCTTTACCCACCAATTCGGTAAAACGTAAAATAGTTACCGAATTGCCTTGAGAGTGTGTTGGTGGCAGCATCTGCGTGCCTCTGTAATTACGAGGTGGCCGAGCCATGGAGAGCTTGTGTGTGATGCCACGCTGGCCGGAATCGCAGTTCAGACACGCCGGGGTGCCGCGTGGTTTCGAAGAGCCGAGACAAATATGTTTCGGGTTAAACGGGGCAGAAAGAAATGTGTTTACTCACAGCAGAGGCATAAAAAGAGGCATTGAGATGCAGCGCAGGGGAGGCTCATTAGATGAAACTGTGTTTTGGCAGTGCTTGTGTTAATGGTGTTGGAGAATGCCCGGAGAGACAGGCATCTGAAAACCATTACCCTGGCAGAGCCGCTGGTATGCGGGCGCCGCCGACCACAGAAGGGACGTTACAGTTGCTGGGACGTTAAGCGGATTTTTGCGCTCGCAGGCAATGAGATGCAGTTTAGAGACATTTTAGCCGGTTTGTGTTCGAAGGGGTCTTAAAATAACAGTAAGTGAGCGAGCTAACGTAAACTGGGATGTCTATAATTTAGTGAAATCATGTTGAAATCATGGTTGAAATATATACACATTCGCCACAAGGTGGCAGCGTAGTCCACAGTGGGGCTGCTTCGTGACAGCATTGACCGCATAGAGTCAGAAACAGCCCCAAAACAGATATCTTTATTTCTGAAGTCGACTTTTTAATATGCACAACTAAAAACCAGATATAAAACCATCTTTGCCATGGCGTGCGGGCATTTGGATCCAGTTGGCGGGTGATCTGGGTGGCCCTGAGTGGAGTGCAGAAAATGAGCACATCTGGGAGGAATGGCAGAGAGCTCATGGAGTGTGTGGTGTGGTGTGACACTAACCAAATGGCTGCCTTAAGTTTTACCAAACAGCCATTGGATAAGCTCTCCATCGACCGGTCCGATCTGTCTCCCATGCAGAAGTGCTGATTTATTCTGCCACTAAGTAGAGTTTAATGAAAAAAACTTGATTAATTGAGTTAATTGCCATCTGCAAGTGATTGTGGACATGTTGTGTGGCAGAATCTAGTATTGAGTTTGAAAGTTGATGACTTAAACAATAAAGTGAGTAATAGCTTCACTCTGGCAATGACACGTAAGCTTCCACAAACTCACTGATTCTGATGCCACAGGATGACTCTCTGGGGTGACACAGATTTAAACAGCGCTGCTGTCACCCAAAGAGTTTTATGTGAATGTTGCTTGGAATGTATTGTTACACTACAGAAACCCTTAAAGCCTCAAAGTGCTCTTGGTTGTTCTTTTGTGGCGTCTTTGTCAGTCTAGTGAATTATTCATCTCTCTGTTTTGTTTAGATACAGATCCTCGTGTGTTGGAGAAACAGGAACTGCAGCAGCCCACTTATGTCGCCCTCAGCTACATTAACAGGTACATGAGCCTTTAGATTTTATGGTATAATAAATTAAGATTTTGAATTTAATGCTATTATGTACAAATGTTTTTATTGATTGCATGTAGAGAGAGAGAGATCTGGGTGATCAATGTACACAATACCATTAATTAATATATATTTATGTGTGAGTGTGTATATGTATGTATGCTTATTTATTTATTTAATAAAAATATTTGCATTTTCCACAAAAAAATATTTGATAATAGGAATTTTACACTCCTTTTTACTCTTAAGCAGTGAAGCAGGTGTCCTTTTTGGCAGATGTCAAATTTTATTTCAGTTTGTTTAGTTTTGTTTACTTTATTATCCACAATATAATTTGCTTTTGGCTCACCACCACCATGTATAAAATGCAGACATAAAGATAAAACACAACTTTATGGCATGGTAAACATTAAAGAGATAGATCACTAAAAATTAAAATACTGTCATCATTTACTCACCCTCAAGTTGTTCCAAACCTATGAGTTTCTTTCTTCTGCTGAGCACAAAAGATGATATTTTGAAGAAAGTATGTAACCAAACAGTTTAGTCCATGTTGATTTTCTCGATACTATGGAAGTCAATGGGGACCAGCAGCTCTTTAGTTACCCATATTCTTCAAAATATCATTTTTTGTTTGAGAATAGTAATTATTTGGTGAACTATTCCTTTAAAATATTATAAAAAATATACAGTACTGTGCAAAAGTCTTAGGCTATTAGTAGATTAAGCCAGTTATCTTTTGCTGTAGTGTGTCAGTAGGAAATATCAGTTTACATTTCTTTAATTGTAATAATCCAGTGAGATTTTTGTTTGCACAAGGAGTCTGACAACAGCCAGCTGCACACAGAGATCTGATCTCACCATCATCCAGTCCTTCTGAAATGACATGAAGAATCAGAACAAACTGAGACGCCTAAATCCAGAAGAACTGTGGCAATGTCTCCAAGACGCTTGAAGAAACCGTCCTACAAACTACAGTACTGTGAAAAGTTCCTTGGTAGCTGCACATAGTTTTTCAGGTAGCTTTGCTGGAAGGTTTCCTCAAGCATCTTGGAGACATTGCCACAGTTCTTCTGGCTTTAGTCTGTCTCAGTTTTTTTGGACTGGATGATGCTGAGATCAGATCTCTGTGTGCAGCTGGCTGTTGTCAGACTCCTTGTGCAAACAAAAATCTCACTGGATTGTTACAGTTAATGGCAAAAGGAATGTTTGGAAATTTAAACCGATATTTCCTCCTGACACACTACAGCAAAATATTTTTTTGGTGAAAATACTAATGCCCTAAGACTTTTGCACAGTACTGTATCTTCAGAAATTATATTTAAAATATTTATCAAAAAATTACAGTAAAAATTAAAATGGGTTGATGATGGGCTGGCTATGCATATAGCAAATAGTGATTAATCAGGTGATTATTAGACTTGGGGTTTTCAACCTTAAAACTGTACAAAAGTAACCAAATGACAAAAATGAATCTGAGAGCATCCAGCATTTTCCTTAATGGGATTCTGTTGTTTTTGGAAAATGGTCGTGTGTGGTCAAGTCTCCTCTACATCCTCTAAGGGTTCTGGTCAGTTTATGAAGCTGCAATGAACTTCAAACCAGCACCAAAGTCTTCATATACACTCAATTTCACTCTGTTGAATGTGGTTTGTGTAGGAATACTCCGAGCTTTGAGACAGAAAGCAGTTCCAGTGTTAAACAGCTTTAATAGGCTGAATGGTGGTGGAAATTGTTGCATAACAAGCAGGAGCCACTTTTGTCCATCTATTGCTGCTTTATGTGGCTTTGCTGGTAATCTGTGAATTCCACACCAGCTTTAATAATGTCTGTGTGAACATTTATGCTTTATTACATACATTTACTGACAGTTTTATAATGCAACAAAATAAGTTAGAGTGAATGCATTGTTGTAAGGTGGATTAGACTCTCCTGAAGCAGCTGAATTATAACAGATAGATGAAGTGCAACTGATGAAATGGAATAAAACGCAGGTGTCTTGAGACATGTGATGTTTATAAAGGTGAACCAGTTTTAACTCCTCATGTACACTACTATTCAAAAGTTTGGGATTTGTACGAATTTGAATGTTTTTGAAAGACGCCTCTGATGCTCAACAAGGCTGCATTCATTTGATCAGAAATACAGCAAAAACGTTATGCTGTAGTACGTTGTAATATTGTTAAATATTATTGCATAATATGCCGATTTGGTCTTATCATCAATGTTGAAAACAGTTGTGCTGTTTAAACATTTTTTAGGATTCTTTGATGCATATAAAGTTAAAAAAAATAAATGTATTTGAAATGGAGATCTTTTGTAACACTATAAATGTCTTAACCCTACTGACCGCAAGCTTTTGAACAGTAGTGTACATCGATCAACACCAACAGAAAAATCATCGCCCACCTTTTCATACCTAATACTCAAGTTCTTGGCTGATTTATTTCTTGAGCATTAAAAAAATTTAAATTAATATATTAATGCAGTGTACTAATATATTAGTGCAAAAATATATTTAGAATTAAATGAATTATTAATAAATGTTTATATAGAAAGTAGGCTGAAGAATGTTTCTTTTTTGCATTCTGTCAAAGTTTGATTCAAATATTTTTGGGTTCTGTTTCCACAGGCTTTTTCCTTTAACAGCCATGCCAGCTCATTTTCATTGCTACATTGTGTTCATTGAGTCTGTATCTTATCAAGGTATTTTTCTTTCAGTTAGAGTGGACAGATAAAGGGCTGGAAATATCAGGGACTTTTTCTTTTTTTCTATACTTCTATTTTTCCCCCAGAAACGTCATGTAGCTTTTTGTAGTGAGTCAATTTAATTGGCTGGAAAGCCTTTGAGTGCACAGTCTTTATAGTTTTTTGTTGTTGTTGTTGTTTTCAGTCGTTATCCAGTAATCACAAACCGCTAGAAAAGTCATGGAAATTAATTGCTCAGAAAGTGTGATGGCAATTGTACTGATGTTTGAGTGGCTGGATTAGAGTGTTTTCATTTATGACTGTTACTTTACATGTTTGGGCTTCCCAATAAGCAATAGGTCTTTGTTTTGTGTTTGCTATAACTTCTTGTAATTCAGTTTAAGAACTTCATCTAATAAAGTTCACTTCCCTCTCTAGGTTTATGACAGATGCAGCGCGGCGGGAGAACGATTCTCTGAAGAAGAAAGTTCAGCCAAAGCTGTCACTCTCTCTGACGGCCAGCTTTTCACGCAACAGCGTGGCCACGCCCCCTCGCCACAACAGCGGCAACCTGACCCCGCCCGTGACCCCGCCCATCACGCCCTCATCTTCATTCAGGAGCAGCACCCCCACAGGTAGTCCCACCAAACACACGCTCCTTCAGGAACTTACACTCACAGACACCTTGCTATATGCTTACTATGTTCGCTAGAAAGATGAATTTTGATGTAATAACTCCATTAAACCTGCAGTGCTTGTTTGATGTTCTGATGTAATAGATAATCAAATAATCACATTGTGAGAGACACCGTTTTTCAGCTGCAGTTTCCCATGGCTTTCTCCAGAGCAGCATGTGCTCTCTCCCACAATTAAATGTTTTAAGCATTTTATTTGTGTGGGTTTGGAACACAAACTAAATAGTCTCCAAATTGTTTGTATCATACTATTACTGTGCATTAACCCTTAGACCTTCTTATTCCTTCCAGATTCTTTCTCATAAAATGCAAACGCTTTACAGTACTGTGAGAAAGATAACTGTACCGTTTTCATTAAAGCTTTTTGTATGTCTGCTGTGGTGGCTGATGGGTGGCTGTTTTGTTGTTCTGGTGGCGTAGTGGTTAAATATCTGGGCCGACAGGTTAAAGGTTTGATACATGATTAATTACTAAACGATGGTTTGCTGTGTACTCTCAGGCAGCGAGTATGATGAGGAGGAAGCAGAATACGAAGAGTCTGACAGTGACGAGTCGTGGACCACCGAAAGTGCCATTAGCTCTGAATCCATCCTCAGTTCCATGTGCATGAACGGCGGTGATGAGAAACCGTTCGCATGTCCCGTGCCTGGCTGCAAAAAGAGATACAAGGTAAAAATGGCTGAAAATATCTACTTTCATTTGGCTGTTCACTGTAGGTTTGAGAAGCATTTTCAAGACTGATAGCATGAGAAACATGCAAATTGTCTAAATGATCAAAAACTTTTATTTTATACATACATTTTAATCAATACATTTAATTTCAGATATACATACAATTATTTAAATTATAAATATTGTCAAAAAGTTTGGGACCGATAAGCATTTTTTTTTATAAAGAAGTCTCTTTTTTTTAGTTAATCACAAGTACAGTAAAACAGTAATATTGTGACACATTATTACAAAATAAAAAAACGGTTTTGTATTTTAATAGGTTTAAAAAAGTATTTTATTCCTGTGATTTTTCAGCAGTCATTACTAGTCTTTAGTGTCCTTCAGAAATCATTCTAATATGCTGATTTGGTGCCTAAGAAACATTTCTTACTACTATCAATGCAGAAAACTGCTTAATATTTTTGTGGAAACAATTTTAAATTTTTTTTCAGGATTGTATGATGAATGGTCGGTTCAAAAGAGCTGCATTTATTTGAGATAGAAATCCTTTGTAACCTCTTTTGAATAAAAGTATTAATTTCTTTTTTTTTAATGCCCCAAACGTCTGAAAAGTAGTATGTATATCATTAAATAATAAAATCATTTCTCACAGACCTCAAATCTATTAGCACCATTATTTAAAGCTGTTTACTTGGGGTTTCATTCACTAAAAGGCAGGTTTACAGCACACTTGTGCATCCATAAACAATAGCAATCACCAGTGGCACAGATATGATCAAACAGTGAATGCTGGGCTCTCACTGCCTTCTTGCAGTCAAAGACTTTACTAACACAAAGAGCTGTAATGAGGATGGGACTGGAGGCTTGACATGTATTTTAAAGGCATACATGCAGTCCGCTGAAGGCCTGTGCGTTTTATGAGATTTTCCACTGCCATCTGGTTCTGGCTGCTGAGATAAATGATGTGCAGCCTGTGAGCGCCGCATTCAATAAGAGGGAGAGGAAATGGATGATGACAGCCATGAGAGTGTCTTTGCATGTTCAGATGTACTGTTAGATGTGGCTCTGATTTGGGTTTATTTGGATTCAGTCGGTGCCTGGTCTCCACTGCTGTCAAGCAGCTGATGGTTTGCCTTTATTATTTCACACAACACTGGATGTTCTGGAATTATTAAAGTGCATTTTTACTCACAGATCATTTAGTTTGCCTTCAGATTATTGAGAAATGATATGTTACAATGTCAATACAGAATTGAAAACTTGTAATAATTGGATTGTAAAACATTTGTTTGCACAGTGTAAACTGCAGTTGCTCCCTCTGTGCTGAATCGAGTCTGTCTAGATCACAAAATGATCCATTGGCTGAAAGAACTTTTTAATGTGCAGTCTTTCCACTTCCTGATTAGACAAAGTCGCTTCATGATGTTTGCCAACTGAACTGCTATTACAACCATTAATGTCTTTTAAATGATGTTACATATACTAATATGCAATGATATGGCAAGCCGTTTTGACTTTTATTCATTCTCAGGATATGAATTCTTGATATCAACAATTCAGTTTTACTAGTTAAAATGTTAATTCTTGATATCAGGAATTAGATTTCTACTAGTAACAAATGCTATTTTTGATATCAGCAATTACATTACCACTAGTAACAATGTTAATTCTTGATATCAACAATTCAATTTTCACTAGTTAAAATGCTAATTCTTGATATCAGGAATTGTATTTTCACTAGTTAAATGTCACCATAGGCTACCATTCAAAATTAATTGTTGATATCAAGAATTAATTTCTTACTAGTTGACATTCCAATTTAACATATCAGAAATACAATTCTTACTAGTAAAACCTTTATTTTTGATATCAGTAATCACGTGGTTACTAGTACAGACGTCTATTCTTGATATCAACAATTTAATTGTCACTAGTGACAATGTTCATTTCTGATATCTAAAATGACTTGTTACTAGTAACAATCACATTCATGATATCAGAAATGAACAGTCACTAGTGACAATTAAATTGTTGATATCAAGAATAGACGTCTGTACTAGTAACCACGTGATTACTGATATCAAAAATAAAGGTTTTTACTAGTAAGAATTGTATTTCTGATATGTGAAATTGGAATTTCAACTAGTAAGAAATCAGTTCTTGATATCAACAATTGATTTTGAATGGCAGCCTATGGTGACATTTAACTAGTGAAAATACAATTACAGATATCAAGAATTAACATTGTTACTAGTGGAAATGTAATTGCTGATATCAAAAATAGCAATTGTTAGTAGTAGCAATCTAATTCCTGATATCAAGAATTAACATTTTAACTAGTAAAAATTGAATAGTTGATATCAAGAATTCATATCCTGAGAATGAATAAAAGTCAAAACGGCTTGCCATACAATGAAGCTATAGGTTTTGTGAAATTATAGATATCTCAAGCTAAACACCTCAGATTACTACTGTAGCTTAGCGTACCGTTAACCAATTAGCCTGCTATCTTAGCCTATACTCTACATAAATGTTCAAATTTTGGGATATGTAAGATTCTTTTGACGTTTTTGAAAGGAGTCTCTTAGTTTAACCAAGGCTGCATTTGTTTGACAAAAATACAGTAAAAACTATAATATTGTGAAATACTATCCCAATTGAAAAGAACAGTTTTCTATTTGAATGTATTTTCAAATGTAATTTGCTGCTCAAGAAACATATTTCTTATCAATGTTGAACAACAACTCTAATAATAATAATAACAAAAGTTGTGCTACTTAATCTCTTTGTGGAAACCACGATAAATATCTTTTAGCATTCTTTGATAAGTAGGAAGTTCAAAAGAATAATATTTATTTGAAATAGAAATTGTTTGTAGCATTATTAATGTCTTGACTGTTATTTTTGATCAATATAAAGTATTAAAAAAAATCTTACTGACCCCAGACCTTTGAATATGTATTTATTTCAATTAAAAAAATTGTTGTGAAGCAATCAGGAATTACTTAAAATGATTTTTTTTAAATCACAATGCATCAGTGAATTGTTTTTTTTCTTCTTCTTCTCTCAATTATTGTCTAACCTTAACAAAGAGTGAAAAATTTAAGGGGGTCTGAATACTTTCCGTACCCACTGTATATTATACATATTTATCTCATTAGGCATTACAAACGTGAACCCCGGGGACCCTGGACAGGCTCAACTCAGAATCCATTAATGGCATTTTTATTATAAAAAAATAATTTAGAATTTCAATTAAAAAAATTGTTGTGAAGCAATCAGGAATTACTTAAAATGATTTTTTTTTAAATCACAATGCATCAGTGAATTGTTTTTTTTTTTTCTTCTTCTCTCAATTATTGTCTAACCGGAATGATGGAAATCTTGTCTGTTTTTCTCATTTGCAGAATGTGAATGGTATTAAGTACCACGCCAAGAACGGCCACCGCACTCAGATCCGCGTTCGGAAACCCTTCAAGTGCCGGTGTGGTAAAAGCTACAAGAGCTCTCAGGGGCTTCGACACCACACCATCAACTTCCACCCGCCCGTCTCTGCCAACATCATCCGCAAGATGCAGCAGTAGAGAGTGCCAACGTCCTCCTCCACATCCCCACACACACTTAGGACCATGTGATATTTCAGTTTTTCTTTTTTAATAAATCTGCAAAAATGTCAACAATTCTGTGTTTTTCTGTCAATATGGGGTGCTGTGTGTACATTAATGAGGAAAAAACTTAACTTGAATGATTTTAGCAAATGGCTGCAATATTGTTAAGAGTGAAAATTTTAAGGGGGGCTGAATACTTTCCGTACCCACTGTATATTATACATATTTATCTCATTAGGCATTACAAACGTGAACCCCGGGGACCCTGGACAGGCTCAACTCAGAATCCATTAATGGCATTTTTATTATAAAAAAATAATTTAGAATTTCAATTAAAAAAATTGTTGTGAAGCAATCAGGAATTACTTAAAATGATTTTTTTTAAATCACAATGCATCAGTGAATTGTTTTTTTTCTTCTTCTTCTCTCAATTATTGTCTAACCTGAATGATGGAAATCTTGTCTGTTTTTCTCATTTGCAGAATGTGAATGGTATTAAGTACCACGCCAAGAACGGCCACCGCACTCAGATCCGCGTTCGGAAACCCTTCAAGTGCCGGTGTGGTAAAAGCTACAAGAGCTCTCAGGGGCTTCGACACCACACCATCAACTTCCACCCGCCAGTCTCTGCCAACATCATCCGCAAGATGCAGCAGTAGAGAGTGCCAACGTCCTCCTCCACATCCCCACACATACTCCATGTATATACAGTACAAACAGAACACCTCCACATCCATCCGCACCAGCAGCTGTGGCTGTCCATTAACTGTGACTTTGACACATTTTGTCCTGTTTTTTGGAGGACATCCAAAAAACATTTATCTGGAGGACAATTTGTCTTTCTCTCTATTTTACTCTTTCAAGAGTAAGACTCTTTCGCCTCCCTTTTCCTTCCACTCCTCATGAGGAGGAAAGTTTAATCTTTTTCTATTCCTCTTCCTCAAGGAAGACTTCCAGAATCCCTGTGTCATTCCGGACCTCCATGAGGAGGATTTGATTCAACCGTCTTATCAAAAACACTACATTTTGAATTGCATGCTTTCTGTAATTTTTTTTTCTTTGCTTATTTGGGTCTTAATATTAGTTAACAGTTTTGTATTTTTGCACATTCGCTTATTCTTTTTATTTTTTCTCATATTTTTTTTGATGCTTGGTGCTTATTGGAAGACTGACGGTATGTTTGGAAAGGAGAGAATCGTGCCGAACAGGAGTAAAGCTTAAGGATTCGGCGTGAACATGAGACTCTGTGGGAGAAAAACGAAAAATAGGAAAGGCTTGAAAAGTCTGAATGTTTGTAATATAACGATATCTACCCCATATAAGCAACCTTCATAGCTAAAGATTGTGTATATAACTATATTCTATACGTTTCCTAGTCAGATTTAAATTCTATACTTTATTCGTAAGTTTTATTTTGTATATTTTCAACTGAACTTCCGAGATGACTATATCGATTGATTATGGATGTTAATCTCAGAAAAGTTTTGAGTTACAGCACCAAATGACTCTCAGGTGACAAATCGCCAGCATTTCAGAACTATAATCCTGTTAGTATTTTAGAGTAGGCTGTTACACTCTTCCCAGGACTGTTCTGGAGCGTTCTAGAACTCCACAGCAATCTAGTGAAGAACCTAAAGCACTTTGTAGTGACCAGTTGCCAACATGTTTAGGGCATTTTGTATAGCCAACAAATTGCAGAATGTTTTCTGCGAGTCCGCTGCGAAATTCAAAGGACTAATATGGCGCTTTGGAGGTCTCCGTCTCTGAGGTTCTTTTTCTTCTAGCTAAGGGAATTCATTCTTTCGCTATACCTCCAGTGTGCTTGTTAGATGTGAGATTCTTGAAACTGGTTGCCTTGAATTGTGGTACACCACAGCATTCCAGTATAGTATATGTGTAGCCAAGTGATTCAGATTGTGAATTCATCCTGATTCTGGCTTGTCTCTGGTGTGGCCATGTGATGTTTATACCCCTAACCTGTCACTGGGATGATGTAAAGTTACAACCAACCCAAAGATCTTCAAGTATGGACTAATACCTCAAATCAGAAAGGTACTTGATTTGTTTTGCTTTTGGACTTGTGGGTGGTATAAATGAACAGTGGCTAGACCCTCCAGAGATCCCGGCCAGATCAGGGCCTGCCAATCACTCATTATGACACCACTGCATGGATGTTAATGTTGTTGGAATGGCAGTATCGGTTTAGATGCAACATTGTAACAGTATTACACTGCCAGTACAGAGGGAAGTATTTGATATATTGTGTACTTAATGTAATGTCTTGATGTGAGTGCTTTAAATTATATTTTCTGAAGTTTCTGGACAACAATGTTCCTACATGTAATGAAGTCAGACACCAGGGGTTCTTTTGGAACTGGTGACATTTTCTGCAACAAAACTGAAAAAGCTTTGCAAAAAAAAAAAAAAAAAAAGCTGCTTCATAAATGTAAACCTGGTTACATTTTATATATTAAAATGGCCTCTGATATGTTTTAAGAATATTTTGCCATTTTTTTTTATACATGTATATGTTTTTTAGTTCCCTCCAGGAATGTGGATTCATAGTCAATTTTGGTTTAAGAATAGAGTGAAATTATACAAGATATATTTACACCCATTTAGTAATTTATTTAATTTTGTTTTGTAATGGCTATAGCCAAACTTCTAAACTTAAATTCACAAAGAATAGTTGTTTAAAATTGTAGTACGTTCCTTTAAGAATTTATAATAATAATAATAATAATAATAGTATTTTTATTGTGATAATTTTATATTATTATTATCAAAGTCCCTTTCAGTTATTTTCAAATAATAATAATTACTGATAATCCACTAAATTAAGTCTTACCATGTGGTTTTGGTAAGTTAAAGGGGTCATATGATGCTGCTAAAAAGAACATAATTTTGTGTATTTGGTGTAATGCAATGTGTTTATGCGGTTTAAGGTTCAAAAAACATTATTTTCCACATACTGTACACTATTGTTTCTCCTCTATGCCCCGCCTTTCTGAAACGCGTCGATTTTTACAAAGCTCATCGGTCTGAAAAGTGAGGTGTGTTGTAATTGGCCAGCTATCCAGTGTGTTGTGATTGGCTGAATACCTCAAGCATGTGACAGAAATGTTACGCCCCTTACCATACTGTGTTTCCATCATACGGTCTATGGTTTCCATGTGTCCCGGCGCGACGAGACAAAACCAATAAAACCCATTACAAACGAGCCATTTGTTGCATCCAGTGGGGACATAATTACTGATTGTAATGACTTATACTGTGTTTTTACGTTTTGCGTTGCGTATTGCGCCGCGTAAACATAAAACCATGTCTGCATTTGTGATCGGAGAAATGACAAACAATAAGCCCTAATCTACACTGCTCAAACTCGCATTTGAATCCTCAGTGGCAAATTCTTTAAATATAAAAAACGTACTTACAGGCTGTGAGTCAGAAGCGCCAGACTGTCCTTGCAAAATTGGAACTGCCCAACTTTATAGAAACATTATGTCCTCTTTTGGAAGGCCAAACAAAGTATTTTGCTTTCACAACGAAACACACAGCTGCTTCAGTGAGTGGCGCCCGGCGGATTCGACAAAGGAGGCTTGCGGCAACCACATGTGACGACCCCGG
>NW_015505587.1:611209-618941 GCF_001515645.1 Sinocyclocheilus grahami | reverse complement strand
TTGACAGAGCGAAGTTGATGTATTTCCTCAGCAACCAGCACGGATCAGCTCTAGGCATGACAAAGCAGATATCATGCTCTTTTGGAAGACCAAACAAAGTAGTTTCGCTTTCACAATGAAGCACACAGCATATCCACAACATGGCGGCAGCGGCAACTACAGCGATGATAAAAGTTACACGTTCTTTCTTTGCGTGAACATTTGGGCGGCGTTATGCAAATCTTCCCACACAGTGACGTAGACATGTGGGGGCGTGTTTAAACGAGGCGTTTTAGGAGGGTGTGGACGAGTCTTAACTTTTATAAAGAATATCTCTTTGGATTTGAGACTTTAGTCTTTGCAACTTTACAGATCTTCTTTATGCACCAAGAGCTTGTAACACTCCAAAGAGAAAGGAAAAATTGAAATCGCATCATATGTTTTCAAATTTGATCAACTCAGTATGACCAGCATAAATATTGCTTCAGTGAAATCTTTATTGGTTTAGATCAAGTATATAAGACACACTCACACAGAAAGAGACGGTATTTAACTAAGAAAATGGAACAAAAAAAGAGGTTTGTGATTTCAGTGCACAGGAAACGTGAGCATGCAACTCAATTAAAATAAGTGATTTAAATAGATAAAGGAAAAACACTAACTCAAATAACTTGATTATCAAGGTTAATCTTTAAAAGCTTATTCTCAAATAATTTTAGAATATAGAATCACCCTCTTAGCTGGGTGACAGAAAAAGCTGTGCTCTGCCTGCACAGACTATAGTAGACGATACCTGACTCAAACTATGGAACCTGGGGATGGTTCTCAACAGAATGGTTTAATATGACATTTGCTCAGTCTTCTTAAAGTAATCTCAAGTGCTAACTTTGATATGAGAAGCGTTAAAGTGAACTAGAATAAAGTCCTATCGACAGAAATAATCCCCAACTAAAATGGACTTAAATAAAGACCCTAAAATGTCATCCAAATCCATCGTTCAGTCATTTGGAATTCATTAACAGTACCTTGCCTTGATTGTGTTAAATAAAGAATCAGTTCTCTACAGATGAATGCTCAAAGCTAAACATGCTAAGTGGCTGTTAACTGTAACACAAATGAGCAGAATGTGGAGGCAAGTACTAATTTTTTAGACTAGAAGTTGAGCATGTTACTGTCGAAGTGGGTGAGGACGTGCTTCTCGAAGAGCTGCTGGTCGCAGTCGAGAGGGAACTGTTCACTGCACATGGGGCAGTTCTTCCAGTGGCTCTCCACATGCTCCTCAAACTTTGACTGGTCGTAATGAGGAGGGAAGATCACTTCACACAGCGGACATCGCTTCTGCTCCCCACTGTGAGACAGAAATTAAACTGTATTAAAAATACAAAAAACAAGGATAAATAAGGGTGTAAGTGTGGTAAGATGTGTGAATGAGCTGGTGCTGGAACAACCAGAGAGTAAACGGCAGTAAAACAGCATCTGTGTGAAGGCGATGTGGGTGGGCCGTTGAGCTAATGCACATACTCGCACCACAACGAAGCTCAACCTCATGATAGGTAACAGCCACGAGGTTCTTGTTTGTGTGCGTTCTTACCTGGCTTCAAAGCAGAATGGCATCTGTCCATCATTGAGGAACTCTGCGGGGTCAGCGGCTGTAGGCTGATCATTGGTTTGCTGGGGAGAGAAGAAAAAAAACATTTCCTTTCAGCAAAAACCAACGAAAAACCTGTATCAGACAATTCACTGTGAACGATTAATAATGGCAAGAAATCCTGTCAGTGCGGCAAAATATGATAAACATGCAATTATGTAGGAGGAAGTCGTAGCATATTGGCCAATGATCTGGGGTGCGTTTCTAAAAAGCATCGTTAGCCAATTATGATCGCAAGTTCTATCGTTACCAATATAGAATACGCTGTTTTCGGAAAACAGTTTCAACAAATTTTCGCAAAACAGCTCCACAAGCGTGTGTGGTTGGAATTACAGCATATTTTCTTGTTAGTGTGACATATAGATCATGGGAACAATAAGCAAGCTAACATGCAGCATACTATATCTTTCATTCCATTTAAATATATTTACATTTCAGTCTACACAGTATAGCATGTCATCAATCAGCGCCGTTTAGAAGCGCGAGAATGTGTGAAAATGAATAAGGGAACCACACAGTACGAAGTAAGAGGGAACCAGTAATGAATCAAATATCAAATAAAGAAAAATGCTGTTACAGCAGCATCTTGGAGAAATGACGCTGTAATATTCTCAAATGAACCACGTGTATATAGGATTAAAGTGTGCACCAAATACATACTGTCAGATGCATACTTTGTGTTGTTCATGTAAATGAACTATAATAATCTGTCATTAATTACTATCTTGAAGCAGTCATGAATAGCTACTTAATTTCTCCAACAATGCATCCTGCACTACAGTGGTTAAGCGTGAGTTTTAAGAATTACTCAGGATTGTGAGAGATACTATTTTGGGAATGGAATATTAGCATACTGCATAGTATATACTAGCTTCCATTTTTAAAAAATATTTCAGCAGTATGATACACTGTTGTTACATGGCTTAAATATGATTATGCTGTTGTGGTA
Organism: Sinocyclocheilus grahami; assembly: GCF_001515645.1. NCBI lineage: Eukaryota > Metazoa > Chordata > Actinopteri > Cypriniformes > Cyprinidae > Sinocyclocheilus > Sinocyclocheilus grahami. The sequence continues at coordinate 616,365 of NW_015505587.1, read as the reverse complement.
TGTTTCGATTTTAAGCAGCTTTTGTGAAGAAAAAAAAAGTTAAGATTGTTCAACCAAAATGACATTTTTATTTTTTTATATATACATACAAAGAAAGTCAATTATTTTGCACATTAACCCTGCATACAAAACATTTTAAACTCTTTAAAATTAAGTACGTCATTCAGGCTTGGAATGACATGAGGTTGAGTAAATGAATTTCATTTTTTGGTGAACTATTCATTTCATTCAAGAGATTCATTTTTGGGGTTGATCTTAGTATAATTTGAGAGCACTGCATTATGAGTTTCAACACTCAGCACAGTGTGCTCTGTTGTATATTTCACGTTTTAGCAAATGAAGTGAAGTGAGTGAAGTGAAGTGACATGTGGCCAAGTATGGTGACGCATACTTGGAATTAGTGCTCTGCATTTAACCCATCCAAAGTGCACACACACAGCAGTGAACACACACACACACCATGAACACACACCCGGAGCAGTGGGCAGCCATTTATGCTGCGGTGCCCGGGGAGCAGTTGGGGGTTCGGTGCCTTGCTCAAGGGCACCTCAGTCATGGTATTGAAGGTGGGAGAGAGCACTGTACACTCACTCCCCCCACCTACAATCCCTGCCGGTACGAGACTCGAACCCACAACCTTTTGGGTTACGAGTCCGACTCTCTAACCATTAGGCCACGACAAATTTAGCAGATCATCAATGTACATAGTCTTTTTGGCAAGCAAAGTTTCAATTCATTCAGGTATGAATTGTTAGAGAAGGACTTAAATTTGCAATCGTACTTGGCAAATAGTTCTGGTACATAAAATTCGTTGTGTATACTTCAGTCACATCAAAAATGATGCAAACAGGCAACTTAAGATAGAAAGTGACTGTTTTACGCAAACTGACCGAAGCTCTTCCATGTTTAGTTTGGTAAATCCACCGTTATCCAGGCAAGGCTAACGAGCTCTATTGGTTGTGAGCGTGAGCGCTTCCTTAATGACTCTGCTCTGGGTTAGCAGGGCTTTAATAATGCCAGCTTAGCTAAGCCCTGCCGGAGGCCAGCACAGCAGAGAGAGAAGGCCAGATAAAAGAAATACAGAGATTTGGGAAGAGTTTAAGTCCATCTGCAGTTCTGACTTGATTAAAACTTTAATCCCACCTCTAGATCACTTCTAACAGCTAAACGTGGAGGCAGCCGTAATGAACTCACAGTGCTCTGCGGCTCCTCTGGTTCCTCCAGTCCATCGGGGCGACTGAGGTTCCGGGCGGGCTGTATGCACACTACATTGCTGTCCCAGGATGGAGGCCCAACTGGGGGCAGTCGGGGCATCTGGTCATCAGAGAACTCTCCATCGGCTCCATCTGTCAGGAAAGGAAACCCTTTAATGACTTAATACCTGGATTTATACCTCAAGAAAACCCTGTAGCTCAAATAGATATGAGCAGGAGCAATCAAGGAGCACATGCACAGTAACCTAAAAAGTGTTTGGAGCCTTAAGTCACAAAGTTGAACATGTTTTACTGTGATAATATTAGATACAAAATACCAAACCAAGGCATTTATTTTTAAGAAACAGCAATGCAAAGTGTTTTGTCATTAAAAGTTCTATTTAAAATAATTAAAATTATTGGCAAAATACACACGTTTTAAGGCACAGTCACATTAGCAAAATTTCAGGTCAATTTGAACTTTGAATCTTTTGACCTCATGCAAAAATCCCAATTGCATGAGTTTTAATTGAAATGACTGGATTTTGCCCATGAAAAATCTTAGAACAATGGTAAATGTAACCAGAGTTGTATTCTATGGTGCACTTATTGACATTTCTTCCTTTGTTCATAAATTTGATTCCTTTTTTAGAATGAACAATTGAAATGAATGGTGAATTAGCAGCATAGATACCCCTTGAATCAGTAGAAGAGTAGGGGTTCCCAAACATGAGATCAGTGGGGCGCTGGGGCACCAGCAGAGGAGATGGGTCGTCTTGAGGGTACGGCATCGGGTACTGCAAGAAAACTGACTGCACATCCACATTGCCTTCTTTGATTTCATGTTCTTCTTCCCTGCTGACACTCCTTTGCAACTCCTGATGGGGCACAGGAAATACAACGGCTGTCAAGTTGTCAGTTGCTGAAATCAATAGCTAATTACCTGATCCACACATTTCAATCGAAACCTAAATGTAAAAATGGCAATTAAAAGCTAAACTGGGTGAAATTGGCCCAAAGGAGACTAAACGGAAAGCAAATGGTAATTTATGGCCAGCTATGATGTATTGACAATACAGTCAGGTCCCATTTTTCCATCCTTGTCTTCATCCTTCCCTCTATCTTTGCGTCCAGACAATACATCACTCACCACAGCGAGCAGAGGCAGCAGGGTAGAGTAACTCGCCACCCTCGCACAAACAGTTTAATTAGGCCTTTCATTAAAACTCCTCTGCCTGTTCAAAGGGAGGCAGGGCTCTGCCTTTTATTGAAGTCTTCGGCAGGCGCCGATTTAATTTAGTCTGAACCTCAAATTGGGCCATTTTGCTTCTTGAGCGTCGAGTTTTGTGTTGTACCTCGACTACGCATCCCTCTCTGTGGTCCAGGGTAATTGAATGGAAAATTAAGGACTCACTTGCACTGCTGGCCCAATTAGAGAGATATGTTAAACCCAAACCAGATCCTGAGAATAAAACAACAAGCAAGAAAAACAACTGCATTTTTAGATTGGCAGAGGCCTGCGGAAAACGAAAACGAAAGCACGCACCCTCTCTAGCTTCTCTTTTTCTTTGGTCAGTGCAAAAAGACTGTCCTTCAGCTCCTTGAGTTCTCGGCCCTTCTCTGCCACCTGGCTCTGGAATCAGAAAACAACGTCGTTACCAAGATTATCTGCTAAAAGCATTATTTAAAATGAAAAATTAAACAACTTGACTCCAGAATGAGAATAATTGGTTAATATGTGAAAAATAATGTACAGGCAGATATATTGATATAAAAAAATATATTAAACTGATTAATATAAATCGTAATCGAGTGTGATGTGTGCATTAGTGAGTGTGTGCATATTTTAAAATAAATATGTATTTTGCAAACAGTTCAAATGGATAACTTTACAAGAAATTTAAAAAAAAAATACTATTTACTTACATAAATTGCCTTAAATCAATTAAAATGCTTTAGTTATTTAATTAAAAAAAGAAATATCAATATTTGAAAAATAATTAAATATAAAAATATTTCAACATTTCAAAAACATTTAAATAAAATAATGCAATAATGACTGGCTGACTGTTCAGTAACCTGAAATAACAAAAAAAAAAATTTGAGTTCCACAAGAAAAAATAAATAAACTGGTAGCCCGGCACAATGGTCAACTATACAGTTTTATACAGTTTATTATATAAGAAATATCTGCCTGCATGACTAACCAATCAGAATTAAGTTAAGTATTCCAGAGTCATGTAATAATGAGATTGATTTACTAAAAATGTGAGAAATAAAATAATTGCAACTGATATGCTTGGGATTTTAATTAAGTACCTATTTGCTAGTAAAAAAAAAAAAGATTTCCATGTTAAACACAAGATGTCTTCTTTACCACTCATTTACATCTGCCTTTGCATGGCTCCACATGAGTCAAGCAGAGAAACCATAAACTTAGCCCGAAGACTACCACTGATCTGCACATGACCTTACTATTTAAACAGAACTGAGTCCCTCGCTCTGTCTCCTGCTGTGTAGGGAGGCAGCCAGCAGATGCATTATCCTGTCTTGATCCCAGGACTCCCAACTGTCCTTCCTCCACTGTCTCCATGTCTCATGTAAACAGCAGTAAAAGTCAGTCTCCTCAGTGACACGCTCATAAACCAGCACTGTCAGTGTATTTGTGCTAATGCAATGATATCGGGCTTGACTCAGTGCAGCCATAAACAGTGTGGAGGAGAAAACGGTACTAAGGTCGTCCTGGATCTCTTATCAGAACATCTGAAGGTCTGCTTATCTGTGATCACATTTCCCTCTGATCTGAGTCATATTGTTCAAAACGTATCAAAGAGAAAAAACACAGCACAACTTCCCTTTGTTGAGTCCCAGATCTTAGCCATTGAATGTCGCTTTAGCTACATGCTATAATAGAAAGAAACTACTGTGATAAAAAGTAAATGCAACGCCTGTTATAACAGAAAGTCTTTGATCATGTTTACATGCACAACAATTTACTGATAACTAACAAAAAATCAGTTTATTGAAATAATCTGTTTTACCGGTTTTAAATGCCAGTAAATAGTTTTTACAAGACTTTCCTAAAGGGGTCATGAACTGCATTTTTAATTATTTGATGTTAGTATGATTTTTACATCAAAAAATTTTTTTTGCAATAAAAGGACATTTTCTACTCTGATTTAAGCCCTCTGATTTCAATGCTCTGGTGGAAGGGGTGTGTCTTCACTTCAATGGAAAAGCCCGTTGCTATGATTGGCTAACATCTTGCATATGAAATAAGTATTACATGTGGAGCTCTCTCGAAAACTATTACTACGTTTTTACTATTACAGCTGTTGAGATTAATCATGGAGAGTGTTGATTAGAGCATTATATTTAGATCTACTCCCATCGTATGAAATGTTGCAGCAATGAGCATTGTAGCCGATAACAGGGTGAACGTGATTTCACCAAGTACAACATGTTTCTGGTTGTGAGATGGCGCCGACGGTGATGGCTGCCTCCGTGGCGTGCTCCACAGTTGTTTTTATGTTTTTGTTAGTTTGTCCTGTCTTTAGTTATATCCCTGCAATCAGTTTCACCAGAGACGAATTGCTGGACATTCGGCAGTACTCCCCACCCGATATTTCACCGGTTTTCGATTATTCTGATGTTTTGCTGGACATTGTAGTCGGGGGAGCAGCGGCGCTGTTCAGACACTTCAAGATGCACAGACTGGGGAAGCGAGCCGGCGTGCTCATGAAGCTCAGGCGGCACGGATTCAGTACGCCGTTGCCTAGCATACATCTGGCGAACCTCCGCTCTCTACCCAACAAAATGGACAAACTTCTTCTGCTCTCCCGGACAAATAAGGATTTTTCAAACTCTGCTGCTCTGTGTTTCACGGAAACCTGGCTTAAAGACGCCATTCCGGACAGTGCGTTGAGTCTGCCGGGCTTTCAGCTGTTTAGAGCAGATCGCGAC